>NW_024884253.1:81835785-81837993 GCF_019232065.1 Centrocercus urophasianus | reverse complement strand
ATCTTTTCAGAAATACTCACATTATTTAGATTTGAGCTTTTTCCATACTGCAGGTATCCGGGGAACAAATAATGTTTTGTCTGCTATTCCAAGATGGGCACCATTGAATAGAATTCCATTTTCCACAAAAAGCAAAACAAAACAAAAAACCAATCCTCCTACATACTTCAGAACTTCATGGAAAGATGAATTACATCCTTCCTTCTTTAGTACATGTCAACTTTCTGCCCAGACACTGAGAACAATGGAAAAGATGTTATGCCATCCAGACCAGGATACGCTGCAGAGATGTACTAACTTTTTTCTCCAGCTCCCAGAATCAGTCTTTAATTAGGAGTGTTCAGAGACAATCCTGGAAGACTGATAACCACAGGCATGCCATCATGATAGCAGGATAAAACTACATTGACTCCAGTGCCTAAAACCTGACACAGAGTTGGCTTCAACCAAGTTGATGTTTACCAAGTGTGAAGCATAGGAAGAGTTATGTCAAAGAATTTTGTCAGATAGCTATTTCAAACAGCATGCCTGACTGTACCCCCTTGAATGAAACCCCACCTCCCTCCTAAGTCAGCCCATGTTGCCCACATGTGCTAGGGAGCCAACACCAGTACTGCACCCAAACCATTATACAGCAACTAAACAAAAAAGGTTTGTTTGGTTCAGACTGCTTAAGTAATTAAGGCAAGCAAGATGGGGCTACTGGTGTAATGCTCTGAGAAATGCCACTCGTGATAATAGTGCACATGCAAAAAAAAAATAAAAATCCTACCTATATTGCCTAAATGTCTTGAGCTTACTGAGCAGGAACTGGAGAAATAAGAGGCAAATTTTCATTTATTCTCTAATGGTCCCAGAGGAAATCAGTGCAGTGAAGAAATTAATGAAAATGTTTCTTAATTTTTTAAGCAAAATTTGTGCTGAACTGAAATTGAATTCCAAAAAAATCAGATTATCTAGTTGTAATGTAAGTCCATATACCCATCAGGATTTATCTAGAACACATATTGAAGTGTTTACATTATGTTATTGATTCCATTGTTCTTTCTGGCCCATCAGGCACATACCCAGAAATGAAAGTTATCTCTATCCACTGTGCAAATACAGCTTAAGTGTTGCTAGTACAGGTGTTTTCTCCTTGTCCTGCTAATCTGTGTGCCTCTAAAGGTGGGATGACCAGGATTACCACTCATTATCTGTCCTAGAGCATCCTGGGCTCCAGTTCTAAATGGGAAGAGGATTATGTGATCTATTTCAGAGGAACAACACAACTATGAGTATTTTCTACTGGCCACTGAGAAATCATCCAACATAAGAGCACCCAGTGCCTCAGTGTCCATAGAAGACCAGGGAAACTTTTTAGTTAGCTTAAGTGGGATAGTTTGTGTATTCTTGGGCTAGATTTTATCTACTGGAATCCACTGAAGAGTTATCTGTTCTGTAATAGATGTTACTCTTCTAAAGCAACGACTCAAAGTTAACTATTTCATACAGACTCAGGTGACAAAACTGCAAGACAGTCCATGTGTTTAGAATGCTATTTCACAGAATCACAGAATGGCCAGGTTGGAAGGGACCTCAAGGATCATGAGTCTCCAGCCCTCCAGCCACATGCAGGGCCATCAACCTCCACGTTTAATACTAGACCATTTGTTGGTCTATTTGTATGGTCAAAGCTGAGCTAAAATATACAGTATGCAAAACATTGTACATTTGCAGACATGGCAAGTGGTTTCTGTGGCTACCTTTTGAGGTACTCTATTTAGAGCTCTTTGGGGTGCTTCAAATCTGAAGTATCCAGACACATTAGCAGCTTTTGAAAATACAGTACTGATTAAAAAAAAAACAATTCCAAGTATCCATAGCTCAAGTCCAAAAAGAACCAGCTCAACTCAGCTCATTAGATTAAGGATTGTAAACAAATCTTGTAAATACCTACAATTAAATTCTTCCAAGTTAATCTTTTTAAAAGAAAACATGTACACAAGACCCAGTACTTCATTCTTTCCAAGAATAAATGTGCCAAAGTATAGGGGAAAAATTTTTATTGCATTTTACATTCAAGCTTAGTTGAGAGAGAAGCCTTGGCTTCTCACATCCAGTTTTCATGGGATTTCCTGTGTAATAGCACATGTTCAGGTGGCTTGAATAAGCATCCTAGCATCTGAGATTTGTTAATTGGTATTTATAATGAGCACCTGATGCTCT
>NW_024884253.1:81675785-81830785 GCF_019232065.1 Centrocercus urophasianus | reverse complement strand
ATATTCATTGACAAGCTGCAGTGGAAACTATATATTTTTTTTCTTATGAATCTGGGCGCTTTTCCAGACTCTTATTCCCAGTATTAGCCCAATGCTTTCCTTCTGAGGGTGTTACTGCAGCCTTCTGGATACAAATCTTTCCCACAGCATTAGTGGCTACATCCACATGGCCTTGCACTCAAAGTGGAGGGCTAATGTGCTCTACATCAAAATGTCATTCTCATCACCAAATCCGCAGAGGTGTGAAGAAAACGGCTGAGGGCCTGAATTGCAAGCCTTGTCCTTGCATGTTACAAAGGACTTTGTGCCTTTTGGATGGAAAATCCAGAACTCAGATTACCACTTAAGAAATGCTGAATGTTGCTGTTCAGTCTGATTTTTGTTTGAGTGCAGATAGGCTGGTTCACAGTTAATACCAATGGTGATGTAAGCTAGCCTATGCCTTTCTCCTGCAGTGAAGAGCAGCAGAGAGGCATTTTATGGGGCTGTAGAGTGGTAAGGACAGGCTCAGCTGTTAACGTGTCCGTTGTGCCACTGGTGGGCACAGTAGTGCTATCACAGAACCATGGAATTACAGAATAATAATTTACATTGTAGGATGAGGTGCAATTTTGGTATGACATCAGTACTTCAAGGGCAAGATCACAGTGAAGAGCCAAGCTGTATGACTATAAATATGTCAGTGTTCATTTTAATGGTATGTCCATTTTATGGCATTTGCGTGAAACAGCAAATGCTGTACTAACTTTCCTGGAACTGGATGGTAGTTAGGATTCAGACCATGGAGGAAATTGCTTCAGTTGCTGTTATCTTTTGTAGCATAGGACACACAGAGATGTATTTAAGCTATGTTTAAATGCAGTATTGTTGACTTTATTGACAGATTTATATTCTACATTCAAAGAGAAGTCATTTCAAATCCTCAAGAAAAAGAAAACAGTAAGAAGAAAACAGAATAAACACATTGCAGTCACGGAGGTTAGATAATTAAAGAGTATCTTCTAATTCTCTTCAGCTTATTTTTACTGATCTGAGACACTTTTTGTAAGCATTTAGAAAATGGATTTGAATTTCTAGTGCATTTGGCCACTGAAATGATCTTCAAATCATTACATATTTTTCAGAGAAACAAAATGAGTTTTTTTCTGGAAGACATAGGCAGAAATGGTAATTATCTAAGATAAGAAATAATCAGTAATGTAAACATTTTCTCCTAAAGCTTTCTCTTCTCCAGCACATAATCCAGTTCTCATTGATTTCAAGAGCAGTTGTTTCATCATCTGATCACTAGCTATTAAACACCTTCCAAAGTCATAAAAAAATAAAAAATAAAAAGTCTGACACTCTACTAGGAATAATTCTTGTTTTTCTCGCAGACTGTAACAGTAACAACAATTACATATAAGCATGCATGTGTATGTATTTCCTTTAGCTTTTATATCTTCAATCATCTGGAGTTCTTCAAGCATTTTATACAGGTGAGTAAAAAATAAACTTTGTTTTGCAGGCACAAAGGGGATAATAGTTAAAATTGGGAGAAAAAGGAGGAATATCATGAATTTCCCACAGAGATTAAAAAATAGTAAAAATAACCTCATTATCTGAAACATGTTCTGGGTTTCTGTGACCAAAAAAGACTGTTTACAGCCTTTTCACCCTTTTCCAGCATCATGAGTCTCCTTGAGAGGTGTGAACATATATGACATCCTGAGCTGTATCCTCAGTGTTAAGCTAGGCTATTGGTAGAGTATCTATCAGGTATGTGTTCTCTCTGTTCCAAGAGGATGATTTTTAGGGTTATCATCTATGGTATCCCATTTCCAATTTGCATGCTCTCATCTGGTGTGCTCTTCCATTCTGTGCCAGGTGCTGGCAGAGACACAGCATGGTCCCTCACTGCCTGTGCCCAGGCTGTGCAGACCAGCAGCATTCCCATCCATGGGCAGAAGTGGACTGCTGGGGCACATTATGCCCAGAAGCTCCTCCATTGGCTTGCACAGGCACCACCAAGCTGTCCCTTGTCATCTGCCCACATGGCACTACACTGCTAGGAAGAGACTGCTTTTCCACAGCATGCTGCCACGGTCCTTCCCCTCCCAAAATGTGTCCTTACCCATGCGGAACTAGTGGTGTCCACAGGGATGAGGATAGTTGATGAACCAGCCAAGACTGAAGGCGTTAGCCGGTTGATTAATGTGGCAGGTTGCTGGTTAGTATGCATCTGGTAGTGCTGGAAACACCTGATTTTTCTGTCAGTGTTCATGCTTCTTATTTGAATGGTGAATCTTGCTTTGTGCATGTTTTCTTGAATGACTGAAGAAAGTGTTCTCACCCGTGCAATGGCTCCCAAATTTGTGGCTGTTTACACACCAGAGACATGTGCTCAAATCTTCTCTGGTCTCCTTTGGTCTATGTAAAATTTTTGGGATGTGATCCTGCGATTAAAAATAAACTTTAATGTAAGCTGGTTCCTGGGGAAGTATTTGGCTATTCAGTAGTGGAATTGCAGCTAATTCTAACTAAGGAACACTTTAAAACTATTAGGAGACAGTCATTCTAGCAGTTCTACAGATGATTAAAAAGCCATTTTCTAAAATATTCTCACTGGAGGGTTTTTCCCTTTCTTAAAGAAAACATTTAATTGCTCCAATCAACCATAACTACTTCCTCCTTATGATGTAATTTGTATACACTGATCACAAGGTACACGGCTATTTTTCATAATTGTTTATGAATGTATTCCCTGCAGTTCCTATCAGTCACCTTTAATTGACTGTAATTCACTGGTCGTTAAAGAAGGAGGGATGAAAATGAGGTGAAAAGGGAAGCACTCAGTGAAATCTTCTTAGCTCCAAAATTATATCTGGCATTACCCACCTGTATATTACAAAACCAAGCAGAAGAAAGCCTCGCAAGCATATGCTACCAATGTATGTTAACACTTGAAAAGGTAAATAGATCAATTTGATCTTCAGTGATCAAGGAGTGGGACTCTCTTTGCATCCTAGGAGACACAGATAAAAAGCTCCTACATCGTGAGGCAAGGGCAGCCATTCCCTTCACACCACTCGTTGAGGACATAACATAGTAAGTAGTGTCCACATACCTTCAACGTCTCATCAACATCCTGTCCAAGCCCTCAGTATTTCTTGATAAATTATCACTGGATCATCTGAGTTGGAAGAGACCCTTAACGCTCACGTATTTCAACTCCCCCGCAATAAACAGGGATACCTGCAGCTACATCAGGTTGCTTCAGCCTGACCTTGAATGTCTCCAGGAACAGGACATCCTTACCACCCTTACTGTAAATAACTTCTTCCTTATATCCAATCTAAATCTCCTCTCTATTAGTTTGAAATAATTTCCCTTTGTCCTGTCACAACAGATCCTGTAAGGAGTCTGTCCCCTTCCTTCTTATAGCCCTCCTTTAGATACTGAAAAGAGACTATTAAGTCTCCCCAGAGCCTTCTCTTCTCCAGGCTGAACAGCCCCTGCTCTCTCAGTGCTCAAAGGGGAGGTATTCAGTCCCTTGGATCATTTCTGTGGCCCTCCTCTATATGCGCTCTAACAGGTCCATGTCTCTCCTGTACAGAGGACTCCACATCCAGGTGAGGTCTTAGAGGTGGAAAGGATTGCCTCCCTTGACCTGCTGGCTGTGCTTCTTTTGATGCAGTCCAGGATACAGTTGGCTTTCCCGGCTGCGAAGGCACATTGCTGGTTCGTGTCCAGCTTGCCATCCACCAGTACCCAGAAGTCTTTCTTAGTAGGGCTGTGCTCTATCTTCTAGTACACCAGCTTGTATTCATAGTGGGGATTACCACGACCCAGGTGCATGACCTTGCACTTGGCTTTGTTGAACCTCATGAGGTTCACCTGGGCCCCCTGCTAGAGCTTGTCTAGATCTCTCTGGATGGCCTCCCATCTCTCAGGCATGTCATTATCTTGAGGTATTGAATGAATAGTGCCACAAGTGAATCAGGTTTCCAGGCAGTGTACAGCAAGCGCATCATCAGTCTTGCCTGCCTTTAAATCCCAGACGTAACAAATCCAGTCTTTTTTTTTTTTAATCGGTGTTGCATTAGCCAAATGCTGTTGTGATCTCAACTGCTATAATTGGCATTTTTTCATTAGAGGACAAGGCAACAGGCAAATTCAGTCATTTCATCTGGCAGCTCAGATTTAGCGAACATTGACTGTAAATACAGTAAGCTCTATACTATAGAGCTGTGTGCAAGGTAGGGTGGTATGGCTGTCAGCTTGCTGTATCTTCCTCTCAACACAAATAACTCACTTTTATCATGAAAACAGAACATGACAAGTGAGTGCAGCTACAGAGTTTGATGTTTATTCAGTATCAAAGATCTGCATTATCTCCTGTCTTGTCCATGGGACCAAACATTCTGTAGTGTCTTATCCATCATTTTATGCTTGTTTTCTTGTAGATTTGTTTCCTTGCTAGAGCAGACCCAGAAAATACCAGGTGTGTTTTCTGTAAAATAATTCTGAATCATTTTCTCTTTTTTGAGGGAATTGTTTTGCCCTAAGGACCATTGCAAGAACATTGAGCTTCTGCCCACAGTGGATCAGTTCAGTAAATGAACCTCTGGCATGATATCTAGCACTTCTGTTGCTATGGGAAATCAGCTGCCAGTGGTTTAATTTCTAGGACCACTCTGAGATTGCTTTCTTTCAAGGACCCACAACATGAATTTCTCTCAGCATTTGAATTTTCAGACTTTCGGTAAGAGTTTCTAGAAACCAAAATTTCAGCTTTCCCCAGAGATCTCACAGATATTTTGAAAGCTGAAACATTTTTATTTGCCTTAAAATAGTTCCCAGGAGCACCTGGCAAAGACTGGTGTCATAAAAACATGAAACAACAGAGCACCTGAAAGCAAAAAGCAGCCTCAGTGCCAGGCAGCAGAGCACTGGCAGTGACTTGTTGGGCTCTCCCAACTCATGTTCATGGTGCCTGGAACAGCTTGGTTAGGCCTTTGAACTAGGAAAAAAGACTTGCTGCTGCCCAAGCTTTCCCATACATGCCTAGCCCTGCCAAGTTTGAAAGTGGCCCCTCCTTCTCTTGTAAACTTGGACAGGAAGAGCTCACAGTGTTCACACCGACACTCCAACCTGTGTTCATCCTACCAGAGTTCTTTCTACTTTCCCTACGTGCAGCAACCTGCCTAGTCTCCAGGCAGTTCGCTGAAGAAGCAGTGCCCACGTTTGTGCAGCTGTGATGGTAGCTAAGCTACTGCTGACACAAGCAAGACTGTCCGTTTGAGTCACCATGAAAGACTGACCTCACCCAGGATGACTTTTACCTTTAACAGCTGGAGGACTCCTTGCTAATATAAGACTTGGCCTCCTTTTCTACCTTCCAGCTCAGCACACCACAATCTGATCATCAATAAGGGCAGAGGAAATGAACAAGAGATCCTGTTATTAGTCCATCACCTGTTCTTTCATTGCTGCAGGGCTGCTGTTTTCTGTGACTAAAAAGTTTTCAAGATGTTGTAACACAAAATATTGCATCCAAAAGGAGAGCAAGGCTAAGGAAAGCAGTATATTCCTCTGTAGTCCCTCTTTGTTGTGTAACAGTAAAACCTGACACTTTCCTGTGGTGAATGACTAACTAGTACATTTGTATTAACTACTTAGCAGAGCCATTCTTCTCACTGAAGACCAAATAATTCTGCAACATTTTAACCCCTGCATTTTGGCTTGAGATGTAGAATCCTCATCAACCTCCAAACCTTCATCGACCTTTTCATCAAACCCTTTGCCCTATGTACTTCTACCTGGCCTTACCAAAGAATTCTCCCTTCTTGTCCCTAGACATCTGCCTTTCCACACATCAGTTTATTTTGGCCTCATGGCATTTATGGACACTTACCTGACGAGCGTGAAAAGAGAATGGGGAAGAAAGAGCAGAATATAACACAGTGATAGATAGTTTAATCTAAAGCATGATGGAGTGAACATCTGACTTTTTGCTGAAATTAGTGCTGAGATGCAATGAAGCCAGGATTTCAGGTTAACAATCTTGAAAGAAGAATGACAGCCATGACATAGATTTCTTGACCCTTCTCATACACTTCTGCACCGGACTGTAGAAACAGAAAATGTAATTTTCTATTAGGGTTTACAGGATTTTTCAAAAGAACCAAACAACAAAAAACACCAAACACCACCACCAATAACAAAATAAACCCCACAGAAAGAATAATTCTTGATCTATTATGTTGAAAGTTTTTTCATAAAGGAATACTTGAATCCTTCATTCATGATTTCACAGTCTTTCACACACTGCATTTGAAGTACATTGCACTGTTTCCAGGAAATGCAAAGAAAAACTAGAATGCAGAAATAAACTCTTATTTCCATTTTAATTAGAGATGTTTACGTGTTGATTCATTGAATCTATAAAAAGGATGTCATGCTTCAGTCAATTACGTGTCTGAAATAACAACTCCATCCAGACAAGTTTTGTCATTTTTTTCAAGGGAGACAAGATGGCAACAACACAGGTGTGTTAAGGCACATGTACAGAACTTCACTGGTCTCACCGTGACTAAAAATAGGGATTTGGGACCGATGGCAGTTTTAATAGTGCCTAAAGTCTCTATTAGCCTAGAGCCTGGTCCAAGTCATGTAGATGTATCATACTTTCTGCCTTCCTTGAGGTCTTCAAGAGAAAGGAATTAGCAGACATCCAATTTAAGATGATCTTTTTTATAAAACAAGCTCCATGGAGAATCAGAATCTCTTCTTCCCCAGTTATTTTGTGTCAGACCTATAGAAAAGATGAGTCCAGCTAAATAGCTCACAGTTCCAATTTTCGTAAGGAATGATCCACACAGCTCAAATAATAACCTCAGGCACAAATGGCAGAAAGTAAAGCTTGTTCATGGAGAGTGGCAGCTCTTTGAGTTGTACATTCAAAGCTATTTGTCCACATAGTAAAAAGCACCATGTTACTAGTATCATGACCAATATCAAAGATGGCAAAGGCACATCTGCAGTGCTAATAACATCCACAGTAATAGTATTTACCAATAAAAGTCTCCAAACATTCCCTGTTTTTGAATCAGATTATGTGCTAGAATAGCTGTAACAGACCAAACTGTGCATATCCAGTACCTGCTTATCACAGCCAGTCTGGCAAAAAGACAGAACAAATCAGCAAGTCTCTCAATCTTTGCATCATCTGTCAGCAACCAAAGCTGATGGATGAATATGAGGTAAAACCATCAGAATATTTAGCTGTATTACAGCCAGGGCTGTTCAGCCTGCAGAAGATAAATATTGAGGAAGTCCTAATAGTGGCCTTTCAGTATCTAAAGGGGACCACCATGATCTGGCTGTAGGTGTCCTTGTTCAGTGCAAGGGAGTTGGACTGGATGGCCTTTAAGGGTCCCTTCCAACTCGAGCAATTCTGTGGTTGTATGAACTCTGGTGGTTAGGACACTCAGATCTTTATCAGAATTTCATGTAAGTGTTTCAGGAATGTTCACAGCCACTTGTTTTTTACAGTGATGAGACTGAAGACTCTTAAGCTAAACTGGTGAAATTCATCCTGGGAAAATGTGCTAAACCAAGCTTGCATTTTAAAGAATTTGTTTCCAGAATGTTACTTGTTATTTATTGTATTGAATAATTTTGGTCCCAGGGACGGAGACAGAGTTTTGTTTATTTGTCTGAAAATCAGAATTTTGCAGAGCTGTGCCAAGCTATAAACTTTTCAATTCTCTGATCCTAGCACTCAGCACAGTGTCCAACAAAAGGCTGTACATAGCCAGAGACCACTCAGGCTTCGCAGTTGCTGGCTTCAGTCGTCTTTACAATTGTTTATGTGAATGCAGACCAGGGAACAGTGGCATTATGCCAGACCTTTCCCAAAATTGCTGAGGGCTGATGCAGCTTCTCATATTAATCCACCTCTGACAGTGCCACAACTGAGAAAACCCAGAGGGTAGCTGTGCCCTGACAGTGTCCCTCTTGCCATGCCCTACAACACTGCTGGGGTTCTTACTTGATGGAAAAAAGGATTTGGCACAGACAGCCTTTGGTCATCTGGGGATGCCTTGCCTTGCTAAGTCTTGTATGGAACAGAGATGTGGCCCTTCATGAGTTCTTATTGTATTTTGCTGATAACATCAGATTCAACAAAGAAACACGGAATATTATGGCAAGGAAAAAAAGGAGATGGGTGTGAAATAGCAATAAAACTGAAAGGAAATTCAGTTTTAGAAGTTTAAATGCTTTCACACAGCTTCACTGCAGAGTCTTGACAGTCAAATATTAAACATTACACCATCTCACTGAATTTTATGTCATTACAGTAACAATGTTATTAAACTTGATATGGCTTTAGTTTTAATTTCAATGAAACATATTTCCTGATCTTTTCATGAAAGTGACCTTTGGGAACCATAACAATCTAGGTATTTCTTTATTTATCCTGCTGCATCAGCTAATACTTCCAATCAGAAGCTATATCAAAAAGCAAATGAAAGCCCTCACCATAATGTTGCTAGCTTGATGTTTTATTAGAACAAGATAAAAGCTGGGTTTTGTGAAATTACTTTGTGTGTTACTGTGAGCAAGATGGTGTCAGTGAATCTGCAATCTGCTTTTGTAAAGATTACTTTATACTGTTCTTGTTTCTGTTCTGTACTTGATACCTACTTTTTCTGCCTTGAAAAGTTTACTTTTATAATACAGCCTTTTCACTAAGTAAAAAAAAAAAAAAAAAAAAAAAAAAAAAAAAAAAAAGTTAATACATTTGTATGGTATCTAAGCAAGCCATTATTTAAAAAAATATATTTTTTTTCTTGCTTTTCATGGACTGAACAGTGGTATTAATTTCCACTGTTGGTTGAATTTTAGAGACAGCTGGTGTTGCTGAGAGCCTATGGAGTCCATTAGACAGCAAGTTGTGCAAGAATCAGAAGGACTTGAATCCTGCATTCAACTCAGTTTTCCCACTGCCTTTCTCTGCACAACACAGCGGAATTCATAGAACTCAGGATTTTTTACCTCAGTTTTGGGTTAATGAAAAAAATAAGCCTAAAGGACATAAAGAACACTGAAAGCATTGTCTGCACTTAACAGGCTTTGAGAATGCTTTGAATATTTGAAAATCAAACAGTTGTCTGAGCTGGACCCAGAAACTGCCAAGTGTCCAAAAATCACAGGGAACTGCTCATAATGTGGACTTTGAAATGCAGGCCAAGCCACATCGCAAAAGAAAACCACTCTAATATTCATAAATGGAAATGGAAAATAATCAGAAATTCATCTCATTTTTGAGAATACATAAAGTGAGAAGAAAAACGTTAAAAAGCAGAAAAGAAAGGATCCCATCCATGCAGCATTCAGAGTAGAGATTGGTCAGGAGAAGAAAGGGGATTACATTCCACAAGCTGCATTGCATTATGGACTAGAAATAGCAATAAAGAAATAAAGCAATAAATGCATAAAAGGGAAAAAAAGAAGCAATTTTCAGAATTACTGTATTAATTTGGAATGAATATGCTCTAGCAAAGTTGCTTTCTAGCTTGCCAAGTGTCATAAGTACTAGGAATAGTACTGATTCGAATTTACACATGATTATTTCTTTATTGCATTCTTGGATTTAGTGGAATTTAGGATGAAGCTAAATCTCTCACATTTATGATACGGTCAACAAAATGAATTTTTGCTAGCATTTCTTTCCACAGTTGCCTTGAATTAGCTGGGTGATCATAAATGGAAATTACTCTATTGAAGTTCCAAGTAGAAAGCTGAATTTCTTGAAAGAAGATGCAATAGGAAAAACTCTGCCTTCACGTGTAAAATTTCCAAGAAACATGTTTCTGTATCAGTGTAATAAAAGGAAGAATTAGATAATAATATTTTTCATAGTTTTTTTGACATCATTTGATTTTAGGCCTGGATCTTTGTTAGTGCAAAAAATGCTAATTAATTTTGCTGACCACAACATCATGCTTAGATTAAATATTACTTAAGAACCAGTATCTGGCTTATTGCTGGCCTGAGATCATTCCGACCGTTAGGACAAGTGCGGAGTTTGGAGATCTGCAGTACATAACAGTGGTAAATATTGTCATACAGAAATTTACTTTGATTTACATGAAGATGTATTATGATCACAGCCTGTTTTTTCACATTTGAGGCATACTGGGAGCAGCCTAGACAAAATATTTCTCTATGCAACAGCAGAGTCTCAGCAGATTCACAAACTATTAGCTTGTCAACTGCACAATTTTCAATAAAATTACATGGAAGTTTAAGCCACATGTATAATATGGTACAAACATACCCAGTCTGCACCCACTCAAGCACTTCTTATTAGGCCAAATTTCCCAACAACAAACACACAAATAGATTTTTCAGGAGTTGGGAATGTTTCATCAGACCATACATGTCTATGAATAACAACCTCAGATTAAGTTGTCAGGTGTAATGGGATTATAAGCATCAAAAGCATGGAATGAAGGCAATAGTGGTACAAGGTCTAACTTTGTTCTTGCTTGGTAAGAGATGAAATTCACTGAAGGAGGAAGCAAATGGCTTTCCTTGAGCCAGAATGTCATCCATTGTCATCCAGAGGTGACTGAGAGCACCCTTGACATGAAAAACTAAGGTACTTTTATCCTTCAGAAAAGGCTTGTTTTTCATAAAACAGGATAGCTGGATGGAAGAAACCCTTTCTGCGAGGTGCTGGGGGTCTGTAATGCTGCATTCCTGTCGCTGTGTGGTGCTGTTCAAAGTTATAAAGCCAGTCCTCTAGAAACTGCCTGCCTAACACTGGGCGCTGAGGAAAGGTTTGCCAGCAGGAGGTTGGGGTGGCTTCAGTGTGCACCATCTACAGCAAAACCACCAAATGCTGATGGTAAGCACATATTTCTACTCTTGGAAAGGCTTTTTCATATTATCTTTGTTAGTTGCATTCAAGATAAGGAGAGAGGTGAAGTTTGCTACAGTCCTTGGAGGTTCCAGCTTTCTCCAGAGCCTATGTGTTAGGTTTGGTAAGGGAATTTGGTGTAAGAAGATTTTAGGTGGATGCAGCTGTTTTTCTGGAATTTGAGTTTCTCTGCAGTGGCTACAACAGGCCAGAAAGAAAAATGGGGAGATGTAAAGTTTCAGAAGTAAATGTTATGTTGTACCTTATTTAATATGCTTTTTCTTGGAAACCTCTTTGGGTCAGGGGTAGCTACTACAGCAAAGAGAAAGGAAAGGAAGAGGGACGCTTACAGTATTGCAAGCTCCTGTTTGAACTTGATAATGTGTTGAACTTGTATGCGAGTTTTGTTTTGTTTTTCCTTCAAAAGAGACTACAGAATGTATGGCATTTTAATCTGTATTCTTTGTCTACTTGGTCACTCTGTTTGATAATGAGAAACTGATGATGTTTGACTAGCCTCTTTGAAGGAGGTGGGGCTGCATCTGTAAGAGCAAGAAGAATTTTTCAAGAACATTTTAAGTCGTATCGGAGTGCGTTCCTAGGCTATGGCTTGATAATCTGTCAGCCAGGAGTCAGTGCTGTATTCATCCTTACAACGGGAATAAGGAATGATCCATAACACTTGTGACGTGGGCACAGGGGCTCTAAGTATTTGAATGGAGCTGACCTATGAAAATACTGATACTCCATTGCTGCTAGTAAAAAAAAGAAAGAAAGAAAAAAAAACTTTTTTTTTTTTTTTTTTCCAGAGATGGGAGTAGAAAGAAATATTACTAATACTTTAGTAAGATCTATGTATTCTAGTTGCAATGAAATGAGAAAGGTCAAATTTTCTCTCACATCTCTCCCTCTCTTTTTTTTCTTTCATATTTCTAACTTCTCACCCATCTTTGTTGTACTAATGAAATTAAGATATCCTTCATGATATAACTGTGAGCTAGGGAGATCTAAATTACCTTCATCTGGCATCATTCCAGGATACTATAAATGAGGTAATTGTCCTTGACTATAAAATTTGCATTTTCAAGACTTAATTGCTATCATTACATCTTTTTGTAATTCTATTAATTTAACTGAATGGAGCATTTGGTTTTATGGTAAAAATTTGCATTAAAACGTTGCACATCTAAATAGAATTTTAATATTTGCGTCAAAAGCTCAGTACAGTTGTCCCACAGGACCTAAATAATTTCACAAGAAGAGAATAGCAAGCAGTCACACTTTGGGTCAACAAACAGGTTTTTCTTTGGTGAATATTAATAGAACTTGCTGTTAGAGACAGCATGTACTGAAAATCACTCCTGTCCAAGTTCTGTAAAAGCCTCTGTGAGCTCTGAGCCGTAACTGCTAACAGGAAATGTATTTTAACAGCTACACTGTTTGTTCATAGAACAGAAATGTGCCCAAGAGCTCTGTAATCTTAAGGAATGGTCTTCCTCTTTTGAGTACTCCTACCCTACTTAGGCTGTATGCTTTGGTATGGCCTGAGAAAGCACTGAATATGCAAGCAATGCCTTCTGTACGACCGTCTGTCTGTTCATAGTTGTCTAGCCATCTTCCACTGTGCTATAAAATGAGGTAATTTGTCAGTATGCTGGCATCTTTTTGGGAAATATTTACAACTACCACAGATTGATGACCCTGCCTGCAGCAGGAGGTTGGAACTTGATGATCCTTGGGATCCCTTCCAACCCAGCCTTTCTATGATTCCATGATTCTGTGATTTGAAGGAACACAACTTCATATCTGGTCTTCAAAGGTATTTAAGTCACTAGATCCCATGAGAGGCAGATTGTGTGTGGGTCTGGAGTCCCTGTCCTGGCTGGGCACTGCAGGTAAAGTCGTGTACATGGATGTGCAGACAGAATTCCACGCTGGTCAGAAAAGCCTATACTATTCTCCATGCTGTGCTAACAAATGCTACTGAATTGTGTAATGTATTTGTGGAATTAATCAAGCTTTGTTTTATATTGAATGCGTCTGTATTTTTTTCTCTTGAGTTTTTTTCTGCAACATGTGAGTAATATTTCACAAGAGAGAGTCTGCTTGTGATGGAAATCTCATTAACTACTCTTAATATATGTCGTATTTACTGGACTTCATAATCTTTGTGTAATTAAGCTTCACAAGTCACTTGTGAAGCAGAAAAGATGAAGGATGCTTCCGTTATAGAGATTTATGGGATAGTGAAATTAAAGACAGATTTCTGAAAATATACAGGTACCACTTCTCATTGATCTCAGTGCCTAAATTCCTATGAGAGCATGAAGATCTTGCAAAACTATCTAGTGAGCCAGCAGAACCATACTAAACTCAGAACTGGAAGAACAGAATGAAGTCTTAATGTGGCATAATGACTTTAGAGCAAGGGGCACAGTTGTTTTGCCTTTTGCCCTTATGTCTTGAGTGGCAATCACGTTTCTTCACTTTGGGGATTGTTTGATAATTCAGTGTATTCTGAGAATACAATGTAAATATGACTAATTTAAGAGCAGGTAACTCTACCTTTTTCTTCACTGGCCATTTACATATGCAGTATTTCTATAGAGGTTTTTGTCTCCACTGGATTCTGAGTTTCACAGGCTGGGGAAAAAGGGCTGCCGAGAGCTACAGCTCAGTGCTGAGTCTCCAAATCATACAAGCACTAGATCTACAATGCAGTTAGAATCAGAGCTGTCTTTTTGGGCATGTGCACAGGGTAAGAAGTCTCACAGGGTATCTGTTCTACTCAGAGACTGTTTTTTCCACTTCAGGGAGGACCCTGTGTATATTCTTACTTAACGGGTGAATTTCATTTGATCTGAACATTATGCTAAGGCTGAATTTCTAGGCAGTTTATATTATATTGCATTAGGAAAAACAAAGAAACAATAACGCTTATTCCTTTGAAAAACCCAGGTTTTGCTGTTAGTGTCAATTATTTTAAACACCTACTGAATTTTCTGGCATATATATCTCCTTGAATCTTGGGCGTGATTTTATGTGCTTTAAGCATTTGATCACATAATCAGTTTCTGCAAAGCAACACACAGAATCCTGAGCATTGTCCTGGCGGATAGTCATGTCAAACCTGACACAAACAAACATAAGGGAACAATTGTTGTTAAAACACATTGCATCACATTGCATGTTAAAGCATTTGCTCTGGTAATCCACCATGCTGACGTGTCCCTATGCTGATGTTATCTGAGCAGGGACTGTATCCTTAAAGTTGACATGTGCATCACATTACAGCTGTGATTTTGTTATGTATCATTGGCATAATGGATATTCAGAAGAGATTCATAATCTTGAAAGGTGGCTTGAATCCACAGATCTCATCCATATTCTGGTGACTCAGAGCATTGTGGAAATTCATTTTATAACGTCTCATGCTATCTTGGGCAAAGTAAACAGTTGCCTAGGGCAGCAGACTTGAGAGAGAGGCTGTCCAGGTCTTGTTTTCTACTCCCTCTGTGCTGACGAAGATAGGAACAAAATCTCTTTAACCTCCTTCTCCTCTCTCCTGCTCCCATTTCTCCAGTTTAATTCTGGTGGAAATCCAAAGGCCTTTTTCTGCCCTCTCCCAGTCTCTTCTTCTCATTCACCCTTACTTTAAAGATTTATCCTGGCTTTTCTTCTCAGAGTCTCCACTGCTTCCTACTCGGGGTGTTCCAGCAGTGAGAGGATTCACTGTCCTTTCTGCATCTTTTTCTATTCCTGCAAGTGTTTGTCTTCTGGTAGCCTGAGCTATGTGAGAAACGTGCATTCCTGCACCGAAATATTCTGGTTCACTTGCCCATTGGTAGCTGTTGCTTTGAAAGAGCTTTTTCACACTGGAAAAAAACAGACAGACATGGAAATCTTTGCTGTGGTGCTCATGATTCATGAGATTAAACAAGACAAAAGTAAAATGATGTCAGCATATTACTGAATCCCTGGGAAGATGTGGCCTGTGCTGTTGGCAATGCTGTTCACACGGCATAGAAGGCAATTGCAGAATTCATTGCCATGGGATGTTATAGAAGCCAGTATGATGCTCAGGAAGCACCTTTAACAGTGGTTGCCAGAAAAGTATTTGGCGATACCAGCGCAAGGATCACCCTCTCCGTGCTCTGCCCTTATACTGTCTACAGTACTGACTGTCGCTCCCTCAGCTCCTGTGATGGGATATTCAACCAAATTCATTTTTGGCCGTGTCTGTATCATAGGCTTTTGTTCTTGTGAGTTGCATGACTAAAGAGACTAATAATTAAATCAAATCCATTGTGTCTTCATCATTGTGTCTTCAGAGACTTTTAAGTTCTAGCATACAACAAAGAGTTCCTGCTTTAATGGTGCTAAGGCTTGAGCTTTCAGTCTGAAAGTCGGATGTGCCTAATGGTTAAGGTGTAGTATTGCAGACTTAGTCATCTGAAAGTTAAGTCACTTGAAAGTGAAGAGAAGCCTACTCCACATGGCACATGCATGTTGAAAACCATCCTTAACACGAGAAAAATTATAAAGATTGAGCCTTCTCCTTCTCTTATGACTTTTGTACTTTTGTCCAGTGAGCATGGTAGCTTTGTCTGCAAAACGAGCAGAGTTCCTAGAGAAAATGCTATTTGTTCTTCCAAGCAAAAAAGCAAGTCCTTAGGTGGTTGCATGGGCATTGTTCATGCATGTAGTACGTGTCCTTCGTAATGGATTTCTTTTTTCTTTGTCTCAAAGCTTTGGGTTGTCTTAACTTGCTGTACTTGTCCAGTTCCACTTCCTTCTGGCATACATGTTATATACTCGTTCAGACAACCTGCATCAAAAGAAGCTGCAGAGATGTGCCACCCTTTTACAATAACAAAACAGCAACTTTTCTTCTGCAACTTCCTTAAATCAGCAGACTGGCAGTTTGAATTATCACTTACCTGAGTGGTGACAGGAAGTCTGTGGAAGGCTTCTTCCACATTGGTATATGTACAGCAACTATGTACAAAATTGTATGTAAAAAAGCTGAAGATATTTCACTTATTTGACACATTATTTTTGCCTAAGGAAGTGGAGAACACATATGGAGGCATTTATATATTTATTTCCTGCTCTTGCCGTGTCAGCTCTCTGCTGGCAATTGTTGTTATCAATACAATCTCATGTAGGAAAGCAAGGAACTGCAGTATGCCAAGTGTGAGGTCAGACAGGATGATTTGGCTTTCTACTCTCAAAATCTTAATTAGTACAATACCTCCACTAGCTGTTGGAATCTCTTTTGAAGCAACTAAAAGTAGTGAGGCTGGTGCTTAAGCTGAGAAAGCTTGCAGTGTGGCGAAAAGGCCACTGATAGCTGATGATGTTCTTGCTCTGCACTTTTTATGTTGGTCAAATAGCTCTGAAGGAAGCTCTGTGGGCATAATCGAGGAGAAGATTTTGTCCTACTGTCACTGGAGTTTAATGGCAAATTGCTGGCACCTTCTGGGTATGACCAGGATTTAGGACTACAGATAACAAATTCTGGCAGGGCCTTTACCTGGGGCTCAGGGCGGGAGCCTAGGGAGGTTCAGCAGGGGGTCAAGCAGGTAGAGCTGCCAGGAACTTCAGAACGTTACAATTTTGACATTCAATACCTGACTACTCCTTATTTCTGGGAAGCACTCATTATTTCTTACGTTCAGCTCAAGACTTCAGAAGGGTACTGTCTCAGATTGTTCTTTCTTATCCTGTCTTCTGTTTAAGCAAGTCAAAATTGGACTCCCATATCTATTCTTCTGTTAAAAAATAAGTGCATGTAGATATGTATCTCTGAAATAAACCTCCAAACATTTGGAGGCTTGTCCTTCATTAACTGTATATGGCTTCTCTGCTACTTTCTAATCTCTCAAACCTTTTACTTAGAAGGAAGAGATAGGGATTTATCTGATAACAATTCTATAGGCAGTGGGTTGGACTCTGATAAACTGAGCAAAGGACCTCTAGATATGAAAGTGTAATTAAAAGTGTAGAAGAATTTTCTGTGCTTAGGCTAACCTTTGGAAGCAGGGTGCAAAAATGCAGACTGCTGTGCAGTGCAGTGTAAGGACGTGGTTATGTACCTCAATCCCAGTGGTCCATGTGCCTTCTCTCCCCATTAGAGTCATCTGTTTGCTCTCCTGTAAATGAGGTTTATATCAACAACATTACATAGTGTTCAGTTTGTGGGTTTTGGTGACAGCTGTGTATCGTGTTTAGTCTCATCCATTTCAGTCACACTAATAGCTTCAAAGGTATTAAGGTCCTTCTCAGCCCCGAGTGAACTTAGGCAAAGTTTTTTATTTTTGTGTTGAACACAAACAGTATGTGGTGTGTGCAGTCACTACAAGTAAAGCTGGATGGCTTGGGGTGCTCTGCAAGGATTGACATGTATGTTTAGCAGGAAGGCATACTGACTGAGAACACAGAATTTTTCAGATCTTTCCAGATGCAATCTTTTTTTTACCTCTTGATGATAATCTGTGGAGTTGGGTCCTCAAGAGTGATCTTAAGAGTCACAGAAATTGCTAGTCTCAAAGAACATGAATACATTTTTTCTTTCTTTCTTTTGCCCATTTAATGTAGAGATATTTTTAACAACAATAACGAGAAACAATGCCTGTAGATATAATTTTGTTTGCAATCTTGCCTCTTAACATTCTGGCTTAACAGATAAGAGACAAAATGTACACAATTTTAAAGCAAACTTGTTAATTATTTTAAATGCATTTGACTTCTGAAAAGTTCTGAAAGTTCATTTGATATTGTGGTGAAACACCAAGCTATTACTTGTCTGCCCATTTGCAACTTAGTCTCACTGCCTCAGTTCTTCCCCCCACGTTTTTCTTCTCTTCCATCTCTCACAGCGCTCTGTTTATTGTTCTTGTAGCTTAGTTGTCTTCTTTCCTTAGCCATCAGTATGTCAGTTATGGTTAAATGTCAAAAAGAAAGTAAACGTAAACATCAATCATCAAAAATTACATGCTCTGTTTACATATTCCTCAGCAAAAAGGATTTTTCCCTCAGTGCATACCAAACATGAACCTTAACTAGACACGTGAGTCTATACTTTCATTTTCACATCTGAAATCTAGCAGCTATGTTGAGTAATCCAGTGTTTACCTGCTAGGCATGGAGTTCTAACGATTTTTGAGCAATACTTATGAATCTTTTAATACTGGAGGTTATTCAAATATATTTCAAGTACCTTTTTTTTTTTTTTTCTGCATGAAGATTTTTTTAGTCTCTCTTCTCCATCCGAAGACGAAGACTATAATAGCATGCCAGTTACCTCATCTTTCTGCTTAATTTTTTCTTATTTTCTTCTCTCCCCATTCTCTTCTACATTTTCTTGATTGTTGAACAAAATGGTAGGCATCCCTCCAAATTAAGATATTTTTTTTTTTTAAAGAGAGCAGGATGACCATCACATTGAAGTTCACCTTTAATTTTTGATACCATTAAACATAACTTTTTCTTTATTCTATTATATGGGAAAAAATAATCAAATTCTCACTGACATTTGGAAATTTTTTCACTCTAACATCTGAAGGAAGCTGATATTTGCAATCTAGCCTTTTTTTCAGCTTATAATTGTATTTTCCTTCTTGGTACAATTGTACTGAATTACAGACAACCATTCTTTTCCTTGGAGGAAAAAGAACTCGCAAATTTTAAATGGGGTAAATCTGTTGTTCTCAAGATTAACAGTTCTTTCAATTCAATATAAAGTTTCCTCTTTTCACCTGTTACCTCACAGAGCACGTGCTCCAAACTGAATATCTAATGCTTCCTCCTTTACTTTCTGTTATGGAACATTCTTAACTTACTCTAGAAATGCAGAATTCACTTTGCGTTGAAAGAAGTCAGCCTGCTTCAGTCAGTGAACTGATGCACACTGAATCAAGCATGACTCCAGATCAATGTGCCCATTGATCTTCCAATTCCACTTCAGCTTCTGTGCAATGCTAAGTGTCTGCTGTTACAGCTGAAGATGCCTGAGTTCACAAGACTTTAGAAACCTCTTGGTGACTATTTCAGTGTACCAGCATGGCTCCATGGATCAGATGGTGGGATACACATACTGTGTACTTGCTTAGGCAAGGACAGCATTATTCTTTTCTTAGTTAAAATGGATTCAAATCATAGACTAATGTTCTCTATATAGACAACAGGGAGAACAGCTGCTGCCTCGAAAATCAAAGCATTCTGCTGTTGGATATCTTTATGAAGCCATATCAGTATATATTTCATTGTATGTCCCTGGGAATATTTGGGGCTCAAGCAGGATTATAAGTTGAGTTGCTGAAATACTGTGGTGAAAGTTGTCATCAAGCCCTATCTAGCGTTCAAGATGTTTTGGTACCTGCTGTCATGAGATTTTCAAGCTTGCAAACTCAACTCAGAACTTAGCCTGAGCTACTCTTTCAGGGATTTGCATCTCTCATAGGCAGTTCTGCTAAAACTGACAGCAATCTTACTAATTTTTGCCAATCATGGCAGATTGTTTCAGTGGTTTTTTTGTACTTAATATAAAGATGGTTGATTGGATTCCTATATGTTCATTTTTGTGAAGGCGCTGAACTTTTCCCCACAGGTAAAATTTCCCACAAGTAAAATTACATATCCACTTAACTTTTTGTCTAAAACTTCCTGGTTATCTGCAAATGTGATTACTTTGCAGCTCTGTGCAGATACCAGATTTTCTTCTGCCAGGCCATAGAAAACCATTGTGATGTCCCACCATGCTTCAGCCTGCCACTTGAATACCTATAGCATATTCCAGCCTCTTCAGTAGACTTAATGTGAAGCTGGGCTGCATTTATTTTGCATTTCTTTGTTGGTGTAAGAGGACTGAAAGAGAAATGATGAGGAATGGATGAAGGTGAGAACAGAACGTGCTGAACAATGGTAATCTCTGGCTGGCAAGTGACCCCTCTGGGTACTGTTATCGTCCAGTGTAATTCAGAGCAGCAGTAATAATTCATGTCTGGCTTGGGTATAGAGACAGAAGAAAGAGAACACATGACTTTCTTCTATGACTTACTGCTCTGTAAAAGGATTTTAAAGAATCTTTGGGGAGAAATTTAGGTCTCAGACGCACACATGTGGATCTCATTGATTTCATAGGAGACCATGCAAGTGTGTACATTAACAGACAGAATATTGCTTTTGATCTTTAAGAGCAATTAATATAAAATATGGAATTACACTACTGTGTAATAGGATATTTTTTACTACCTTGTTAAAAGAACTCCCCGAACCCAAATACAAAACAACGTAACATCCCAGGCCGAAGTCTTGTAAAGGCATATCTCCACCAACACTTGTCACTTTCTGACACTGCTTGTGTGTTTGAATGTTAGGCTTTGAACTTCAGTAAAACATTTGTACTTAATAAAAAAACAAGTCTTCCTGTCCTCACATCTGTCCAAGCTGGTGAATGGCCTTACAGTGGAAGGGGGGAGTTAACTGTTGTGACTCTGCAGGAATTCTCTTTGACCCTTTCCTGTCCCTGTGTGATGTGTTGACATAAACCCCAATCACAGAAATATGCAAGCATGGAACACTTATGAACACAATTATGGTTCTGAGATTGCAGGTTACCAGGTACCTATCATAGCTAATAGCTGATGGAGGCGATGGATTAAAAAAATCACTGTTGGCACAGACCTTGCAAGGATGTATAGGACTGGTAGCTTAGAGGTAAATAAGTAGAGTCTACACCTTGAAACTACTGTGGTCACATCTACCTGTGAATGGTTAGTAATAAAATGCAGTGACTCTCAACTGGAAGTGTTTTTGCTTTCATTCTACCTACCTGAAACATTTGTTGTATTGGACTGACAGGTGAATTCACTGTGAAATTTGAAACAGCTTCTGCCTGGAAAGCTTCCCACAGACAGAACCTTGGAAAGCAGGTCCAAAATGAGCAACAGGCATTCAATAAAGGCTACCACAGATTCTCAGTTGGAGCTGCAAACTCTTCCAGAAGTTTCCTCGTAAAGTGAAATGGCACAATGTGCTTCTCACAGAAGAAGCTTTTACAAGGTATTTTCTTGTCTCTTTGTTAACCTGTTGATTTGTAAATAAAAGAGAGCTAAATTTTAGGAGTTACTTTGTGCAATCTTGGGAAAGGAGGATTGTTGTCAAGAATTGAACAAGAATTTATGTGTTTCCATTTGAAGTAGACTGTGTTCTTCCTTATATCCCAGCTATAAACACAGAGTGCACTTCTCCTGAAAGGTATCCATTGGTCTCCCTGTTTTCTTGAAAAGTCCTTGCTTTTGTTCCCGCTTTCAAATTTAAGTATCTCAATCCTTGTCTGAAGTGTTCAACAGATATTCACTTTCAGGCACCATCTGAATCTAGAAAAATTCAGTCTGATCATCTAGATGAAATTTTAGAAAATTATGAATAAAGGAAAACAAAGTAAAAAAAAAAAAAAATGGATTGGATTTCAATACTACTCCATATCTTACAGTATTTTTGTTGTGCTAAAGCTCTAAGTTTAAATGACTGATTTTTTTTCTTTTTTTTTTTTCTTATGTTGGATTTCATAGATCACCACAGAAGTAGTCACATTCTGTAAAGAGCCATCTAGCTCAATGAGTTTTGATTTTGTTTGTAGTTCTTGTTTAGGTGACTGTACCAAATCTCACTTATTCCATCTAGGTCTACATCTATAAAAAATAAATGAATATTTTTTTATTTAAAAATCTGTTGTGTGGCTTTTTTAAACCCCTTCCCTTCAAAGAAAAAGCCTATGAAGATTTGCTGAAAAAAAATGAAGCTGCAGAGAGATTTAAAGTTAGAAAAATACATATCCTCTTATCTATCATGTCCTGTTGGACTACTAGAAAATGTTAATTTTTTTTTTAGCAAATTGCTGCAAAGTTAGAAGGGAAGAACAGAATATTATGACTGGTAGAAACATATTGGCACAGCTTGAGACCATGTATTACCTCACAACATCCATCCGCTGTCCTCTTTGTAGTTGGAAGACAGGGCAACAAGTTACCCGGAGAGGTGGTGGATGCTCCATTCCTGGAGGCATTCAAGGCCCAGCTGGACTAGGCTCTGGGCGATCTGATCTAGCTGTAAATGTCCTTGTTCATTGCAGGGGAGTTGGAAGACACCTTTAAAGGTCATCTAGTCCAACTCTATGGAGTCTATGGTTCTATGGTAAGACATACCTGCAGCGTTTTGGAGAGAGAGCAGCCAAAAACTAGGCTTATGCACAATGCTGTATTCGAATGATCCTTCTTGGAGTAAAACTCCTGGTATCTGAGTTCTGTGCTTGTCAATTACCCTAACTTCTGATTCATACAAATGGAAATTAGTAAAATACAGCCTTACAAAGTTTACTTACTCACAGTATGTTAATTTCTTCATAGTCTAGTTGCAGCATAATTTGGCGCATAAACACAGTAGAATTAGTTATTTCATCGATTCAGTGCAAAATATTTTTTAGAACACACAAGAAAACAGTGTTCAAGTAGACTTTGGTGTATAGATCTGTGTTAGCTGGAGTTCAGATGTTCCACCCTTGGAATTATATCTCATTTAACAGATTAATTAGAGAGAGATAGTCAGATGAAGCATTAAAAAAAATAAATAACTGAAAAATTATCTCTGTTGTATTGTATACAGAAGTGGAGATAGAATCTACCCTCATTCTTTCCAGCTCCAGGAAGATTCTAGGAAATATTTTGGGTTGGTTCTTTCTTTTATTCATATTAAGAGAATAAAGTAGAGAAAGCCTCAGGGCAACATAAGCCCTGTGGCAGATTCACAGAAGTAGATGCAGATAGATATTTTTTGAATTTTGTTCCTTACAAGTGGGGGAAGATGCTGAAGATAGCTTTTCTAAACATCAAAGGTGCAGATGAAGTTTACTGTTCTATTAGATATTTAAGTTGGCTGCACTATTTTATTTTCTGAAAGATTAGGTCACCATAATTAAATATAAGTGTGTATTAAACACTTAAATGTACAGCTTCTAGCTGCCTTTATGCTTACCGTTTATTTGGTGCCAAAAGCTTGTTTCATCTTGGTTCATGCATCTAAAGTTTATCTAAGCTTGTTTTCTCTGAAGAAAAACATGTATGCATTGGAGTCCAGAATGTCCTGCACTCTTCTGGGAGCTGTATTTGCTCCTTGCTGATTGACAGAGACAGGATGAGCCATTTGTATCATCCCCGTATATTGAGTAAATTAGGTGTGTTTGGATCCGTGGTTGAAAAATAATGTCATCCAATCCCAGTTTTCATTTTGGTACTCAAATATGACATAAAAGCTCAACACTAGGGAAGAATATTCTCTTAATAAGGAAGGGGGGAGGGGCAGGCGGGGTGAAGTCAGCCCTTTACTTCTCAGTGATTGGGATTCACTCTGTTGTTGCTGGGTGAAACAGAGTAGTGCTATTGCTGCTCCTGCTTCTTCACAGTGATGTTTCTGTTCCAGTTTTTGCTGACTCATATTCGGGAAAACATGATGCGCAGACACAATGCACTTTAACTCTTTTTCTTTCCCCCACTAACCTCGGTAAGTATTCTTTTTTTCCTGTCTATGGCTAGCATAGTACTATTATCGCTCTGCTGATAGAGTTAGTAGGAGGGAGAAAGGCAACCTTGTAAACAAACTGCTAGCAGTCTGATTAATCTCAGAGAGGGCATTTAAATGAAACCTGCTGTTTGTGGTACATCCACCTCTTTAGGGCAGATCAATCCTGATAACTCACCCGTCTCTACGAACTACACTTGCTAGAGCTGTGTTCTTAAATGGGAGAAGTGCTTACAATAGCCATTTACAACTGTATTCTGTTTAATTAGTCAGCAAAGCCAGTGCTGCAGGGATAGATCACTTTGCTTTAAAGATTTGAGAATGTTAATAGTACAGTTTATCATTTTAATTATTATTGGATTAATGTTGTGTCTCGAAGAACATCCAATGCAAATCACAAGAAATGGCCTGAAGTGACCCAAGGGTTGTGCTTTATTAGAAAATTAATAGGTCCATTGGTTAAATACAAGGAGAGATTCTTTCTTCAAATGTCACCCTGCATAGGTCTGCTGTGTGTGTGCCTCTGTGTATGTGGAAATGATATCCTCATGCTTCCACTCTGTCCGCAGAAAGTTTCTGTAGCTCATGCAATAAATGGCTGAGGAAACATGTGCAGTAACAAGAGATGAAGCGGAGACCCAGAAAAGCTGTGATGAAGACCCATTTCACGATGCTGAAACAGCATTCCCTGATTGTTACGACAGCCTTAGTGAAGGCAACAGAGGCTCAGAGTTGCCAGAAAGACTGTCTGTCCTCTCTAGCAAGGCTGTGGTCCAAGCAAAAGCACTTGCTGGACCATCAGTGGTCATCAATGGCAGCCATGTACAGAGCAAGGCTTCTGCCTTGGCCAAGCACCACCTGATGGCTGTCAGTGCGTCAGCAGGAGGCTCATCCTGCTCTACAACAGTCTGTAAACCCAAGGCTGGGGGCCTTGCCTCACCGTGCTCTGAAGGCATCTACTGTAGCTGTGACCAAGATTCAGAAGCATCATGTGTCCCTGGAGTGCCTGAGGAGGCTGGTGAGCCCCCCAGGGCAGTCGTGGCCCTATTGGTGAACAACCTCAGGTGCTGCCACGTGCCTGCTGATAGTGTGTGGCCTGTGGAGAGCTGCATTGAGGGCAGCCCTTGCAGTCTGAGCTCGGCCATCTGGATGAAGACCACAACAGTAATGGAGACCCTAGAAAGCAAGAAAAAGGAGGAAAAGGAGAAGTACCGACTCCAGCTAGCAATGTACCGAAGACTCGTGCTGTTGCGTTCAATCAGGAGCTTGCACAAGCAGCTGGAGCAGCAGCAGGCCAGGTTACAGGAATGCTATGGCATGGTCATAAATACCAAGAAAGAAGTGTTAAAACACATTCGTTCAACCTTGCCCTCTCCTTCTCCGTAATCGTGTTGCTGCATGCAGAAATGAGCTTTGTAATGCCACTGGAGACGTCAGTAAGCTTGCATGCCGTGAGATGGTTTCTTCTGAGCCAAGAGAACGTGCCCACATGTGATGAGAGCAGAGAGGAAATGGCAACAGCAGAGCAAGAAGAAAGGGAAAGGCAAAGCATGGGCCCCTGAATTTGTCTGCAGGGAGCTGGAATAAGATTATATCTGCAATAAGGAAATGCTTGATGTGCACTCAAGGCTTCAAGCCCATGTATGACATGAAATAGAGAAAAAAAAACAACAACAAAACAAAACCAAAAAAAAAAAAAAAAAACAAAACCTGAGAACATAGTCTGACATGATCAGTAAAGGTGATTTGATGCCAGAGTTGCTGCCTGCTAAGCGTGTGATACAACACATCTCCCTTGGACATCTAGTGGTAATAAAATGAGCAAAATTAGGGTTCAGTTCTCTTCAGGATATTAGGAGCACTTAAACTCAGGCTTGATGATGTCCACCGAGCTGCCTGCTTTTTAGAAAACTGCTAAAGCTATTGCATGTTTGTGATCTCTACCCTCCCACCAAAAAGAAAAAAAAAAAAAGTATTCATATTGTCCAGAAATCTTTCAGGGAGGTAGAAGAGTCAAACGCATGTACAGAGAAACTGCAATTGCCTGAGCCTCATTAGAAAGGCAAGCTAAAAACAAAGGCCTCATAATCTGGCATTATGCTGGAAGCCCAGACTGTCAGTGCCAGGGGAATGTTCGAGGTCTGCACAATTATTAATCTGCTGCTAACTCCCAGTGGCACTAGTGTCTGCAAATCAAGCACATTTTGTGCCTTACTGCTGTCATTTAATGGAAGTTGGTGACAATTAGCACTTTTTATCCAGGTGTATTAGATGCCTGGAAAACCCTAGAGCAGTTTCTTCAGTTGCTAAGGTAGGATGCCTGCAGGAAATTTGATGTCAGTAAGTAACAAACAAACATAGAGAAAAATAAAGGAAAAAAGATGCAACTTCTTTTCATGCATTAAAAAGCCAGTCTGGTCCCTATTATCAAACAGCAAATTGAATTGTTGAATGTCTTAGAGTCTGAAGCAAAAATTATGTAAGAAGAGCTTGAAAAGCTCCCCTTTCTGGGCCTTAGAGTAGCATAGAAAAATCTTTTTTTTCTTTTCTTTTTTTTCTTCAGATACCCATTTCTGATGATGCCAACTTTTCTTTTACCCTGTTGTTCTTTGTTACAAATGTGCAAGTAGATTAAGTATATGAGCAATCAAACAAGTTTTTGGCATGGATTTGTTTTGTTTTGGTTTTGGGTTGTTTTTTTTTGCATGAAAAGGCAAGTCTGTTACTAGAAGTCCCATCTTTCTCAGAATAGTGTTCTATATATGGGATTTTTTTTTCCTCTTGGCTTTTTTGTGTGCTCAAAGAGGGAAAGTGTCTGTGTTTGTGTGCACACACATGCACCTACATACAAATGATCCCCAACGGGTGGCACTTCTTTTTCTGTAGTAGAAAAAGGAATAATCTCTCAAAATAATCTTTGCTGTCTTAGAGGAGTTGCTTGATTAGATTCACTTGCGCACATCTGTGAGCAAGGTATTGAAGTAATTTAACAATTGAAGTGCAGCACAACATTGTTATTATTCCATCTTTGTATTTCCTTGCACCCAAAATAATGGAAGCCCCCTGGGTATGCACAACCTTAGATAGGCTTATTCATCTCCTTGGGCCCTTGCACAGCCTCTTACACAGCACAAGCCTGTAATTTTGTATGCAGAATTACCATAGAAACATTCTTGGCATCAAGGAGATATTTGAAGGAGCATCCTGTACTGTCTCATTTGGGGGATTTGGTTTGCCGGCGGCTGTCAGTGGGCTGCTGAAGATAGAGCTGGGGATCTATGTGACTGGAGGACATTACTCCTAAGCTCTGATCCCACCCAGCTCTGTTCAGCCTTGGGAAAGCTGTTCTCAACCAGTAATGCACGTTTACCAAAGAACACTAAACTCACCTCAAAGGTAATCTGTTCTGTCTTATTATGCCTCCTAGGAAGGCATGGCATCATTCAATCATGGCCAAAAGGACTATGCAAATATTTGATTTTTTGAAAATTATTATTATTATAACTTTTTTTTTTCAGTTCCTGACTCCCCCAAAATACTTGTTTTGTTCCCCCCCCCTCCTCCCCCCCCATTAATTAAGAATGAGAATAAGAGTTCTATTAACACAGACACAGGCAAACCATTATTAGGCTGTCTCTCATTGGGAGGGAAATATTGGAAAAGGGGTGCATCTCTCAAAAATAAATAAATGCAAAAGTACTGAATTCTGAAATTAAACGTCAAACTGTTTCTGTTAGGATGAAAATTAAAAAAAAAAAAAAAAAGTTTATTCTTCGTAGATAATTTTGGCCTAATTTTATTTTTTTTGTCTTCTGAATAAGATTCAGCTTTGCTAACACTATCATGCTGAATTTTCTGCTGACATAAAATACATATGCACAAAGGTAAAGTGGTATAGATATTTTGCCTCAGTAGCTGCTAAGTAATGTCCTATCCATCACTATATAGAGCTATCAATTCCTTTTAAAGGTGACTAGAAGATCACTGAAAAATATTTTTTACACCATACACAGTGGAAATAGTTGATTTGTCAATCTGTATAACTGCAAATACTTTGAGGCAGAACTGTGACTTCTTTTTTGGTATGGCATATCTTGTAACGTTTCTTGGTTCTTATTGGAATCAGTAGGTGCTTCTGCACTATGAATATTAAATGTCAAGAGGTCTGTGCTTGAGCAATGCTGCCTGGCAAGAAAGCAAAGCCAAGATTTGTTCTGTGTATACACAGTCTTTCCATGTAGTGATTTTATGGATACATGCAAAATAAATGTTAACTGAAGAAATAACAAGAACACTCGTCTTTGGAACTGTTTGCTGGTTACCTGGTGGTTCTAGTGTGGCTTCTAATAATTGCGTTTGGCCAAACTAATTGAAAGCTACAGGATTTTAAAATAAACATACTCTATAAGCTTGGAAAACGTACTTTAACAGCAATGCTTTTCTCCTGTGTATGTCAGCAGTTGAAGACAAGCAGGAAAATGCTAAGTAAGTAACCCATGGAAGTATTTTCATGTACACCAGACAAAGCAACAATCTCAGTTTTAGTAAAAACACATCTTCTGAACTGTTTTTATGTCTTTGTATGGTTAAGAGGTTTGGTGGTTTGGATGAGGTTCAACTAAAATTCTTGAACTTTATATTTCTGAACCCGAACTACATGAGTTTAGTTCTAATCGGAGGAATAAGCTGGAACTACTGACACTTCATATATGTATGAAAAAACTGTCAGGTCTTGGGTAATGGTGACAAATTAATCAATTTCAGTAGGGTCTTTCTCCCCATTATATTACTGCCTGCCAGAGCACGTCAAGCTAACAATCTCTAGGCAAATCTCTTTGAGCCAATGTCTTGTTAACTACTTCCACAGCAAAGGTTGAAGTGAAATTGCACTGTCCGAGCCTTGAGGTCCTACTGCTCATCTAATTGCCTGATATGGCAGGAAATAAATGGATTTACCATGGAAGAAAGAGATGTTCAAAAGATACTGGCACCCTCAGTCATTACTATCACTAAAGAAATTGCAGCATATGCCTACCAAAAGACAGGTATTTTTAAGAGCTTTACCTTTTATAAACAATTAGTGATAAAATGCATTACTGTGTTGGTCTTCAATGAAAGGTCTTTTCTTCCACACCTCTGGCATTTTAGCTGCTGTCCTGGAGGCTTGTCAGAGCTGTCCTTTTTCTATTTCTGTTGTTGATTGCCATGATTCTATGAGCGGGCCAAGATCAATTTTGTTCATTCATTATTTATTGTGATGGAACATCATACTAGGCGAGGAGTTAGCTCAATTCTTTGAGATTTTGTGTCTTTGCTTAATTAGAACAATGGTGGCTTTACCCACTTACAGTACATTTGTGGGGTAAACTTGTGAGCTATGCACTACTAAATCCAGATCATCCCGTGTTGTTCTTAGCTACATGAAATGATGGACTCTGGTCATGACATAAATACATAAAAGATTTAAAGATGAGGATGTTTACTCCTAGCTGATGAGTAGACTTAGAGAAATTTTTAAAGTGTACTTGCTACAGTTTCTCTCTATGAATTCTGTGAAACTAGAATAAAAATGCTGTGAAATGCACGTTCTGCTTATGACTCTTGAAAGCAGTGCATTAATGCAAAAGTGAATGTCAAATATGCTTGAATGGGACTCTACTGTGAACGTGCTGGGTAAGGAGTAAATTTTCTTCGACCAAAAGCTCAGATGAACATGATAGCCAAGAATTCAGATATTGGGTAGATAATAACAATGAATGGAACTAAAATAAATAAATAAATAAATAAATAAAAATCAGGGTTTGATATTTAGTGTGGCTGAGATTCACACGTATGCTATTTGTCCCAGTTGGCCTGGCGTTTGCCTAGTTTGAAACATATTGAAGTTAAGCTTTTAGTCATGTTAGAATGCAGCCCATTACTTTGATGTGGTGCACCTTGTTGAATGCTCTTTTGAGGATTTATATGTCTCACTCCTGGTATCTCAAAACAGCCATAAATTTTTTGGATGGTACTCATCTTTGTCTTTCTGGGAAAAGATTTGGAAGCAGATAAAGATCATACTATGAGTTCCTTGCCCTGTTGAAGAAAGAGGCAGGTAGTCACCATTTGTTCTTAATGAAAACTTCTCGCAGGAAAAATGGCCCTGTGAAAGCATTTCTAAGAGTTTACTGAAATAACAGTAGCTCTTACAGAAATAAAAATCTATCTGAAAACAAGTTTTTCAAGTTATACTGATTATCTTCTCTCAAAAATTTTAGTCAAGTTTCTGAAGCCATAAGTGTTGCCTTCATCTCTGAAAGGCAAAGAGGCAAGGAATTCTTGAGAATCTCAATAAAAGTTACAGTCTTCCTTTGATTAGTGGGGGTTGGAGAGGAAAGGGAATGTGTGACCATTCATCACAGCTCCAGCCTCATTAGTACCCAGGAACTTTCTACTCTAAATGACAAAGAGTTTCACTGTCGCCAAAGAGAAATTGCTACTGACCTTAGACCTCTTTTTGGAAAGTAAAATAATGGAGCACAGGAGCAGAGTTTGATATTTGACTGAATTCTACACAATTATCATGCATGTGTATATAATAAAATTAATTCTGTGTCTCTGCATTGTAGCCTCCGGCAAGCAGCGTACAATCAGTTTTGTATGTATAATAGATCACAGAGTTGTTCATGAATAATACAAATGCATTGAGCAGATACTAGTGAGTGAGGATGTTTGTCTTTGCATGGAATCGAAGTGAACATGTAATATTGTGATAATATATATTTGATGAATTCAGGTCTGACTTGCCTTTGCCATAGCCTGCTAATTCCTTGACAAGGGTTGCCACAATAATTGAGTTTCCAATAACATTATGATTATTTCCACATGATAATTTAATTGTAGGTATTTTTTAATATTGTAATAATGTAGATTTGTGATTATTATGCATTTGCATGCAGATTTTCATGGTGACTTGGAGCACATCCCTACATTTATAACTTAATTTCCTATATTATTGCAAATATATTTTGGGATGAACTCATTAATGCAAACTAAGGGAAAAAAAGGCCTTTTTAGTTGTTTTGCCTTTATTATAAATGGCTGAAAGCTTTGCTCATTTTTTTTTAGACCAGTCTAAACAAGTGAATAAACAAAAGACAACTGTAATTCACGGATGGATTAATTTAAAATAATAATATAATTACAAATCGTGGCAGATTTGTCTGAGGTAATCGGGCTGTAGACTGGTATAAATTTTTCATTTGTGAAACAAAACTTGTTTAGATGAATCACCAAGTTTCATAAGGGCTGCTTTCCATTCTTCCAATTCCCCTATTTAAGGCATTGCCAAAGTAACTGTGGCTCAAAATTAATGCATTCCTATATGAGTGGAGGTAGCAGCAGCAATGCCTGGGCATCTGGATCCAACTAGGTATTATTTTGTCACATGGTACGCCCGACAAGAACCAAATTAGGTGTAGGGAGTCATGATACTAGCAGAGCTTTTAATTGTTTCTTTTGGCCTGCTCTGGAAAGAGGCTGGTTGCCTTGCTGCTATCAGCCTGTAAAGTACATTAGAAAATCTTTCTGGAGACTCAGAGAGGGGCAAAGGGACATCGCCATTTCCCCGAAATAAACTCCATTCTTACTAACTGGAGCAGATATTCATATCATCCTAATAGCATCCTGCTTCAGACAAGAGAGCTCTCTTCCAGTCATATCTAAAATTTGTTTTTAGCACAGTGCTTCTATTTTGAAGAGAAACTTTCCAGAAGCAATGACATAGAGCTTATATGTTGCTCCTTCTACGTGTTCTTGAAAAAAATGAGAAAACTGAACATCTTTGGCACGTTTTATCTGTAAAACCTCAGGTCTTCAAAGTGAACCCCGAAGTCACAACGGTGGAAGAGTTCCTGGCCTCCTCCAGGTTATCAGTAGCTGACAGGATGTATTTTCATCGCATGGCAGGCATGTGCAATAGGAGCTCAGAAAATAGCCCTAATTTTTTGATGTGGATGTCTGTAAGTAAGGACTGAAAAATATAATTTACAGCTATCCTTTTGCATTGTTCTTCAATGTGGGCAGAATCTGTTGGTTTTGTTGTACCTGTGCATGCTTCTACTTTGGGTGTATTCTCTAAATTACCTATGCAGGTCACAGGACCTGTACAAGTCCCTTCTCTTTCATCTTTTCTTGCTGTGTGGTCTTAAGGCCTGTACAGAAAAATAGAAGCTTAACCTAGACAGCAAAAAGATCAGCTACACAAACATTGGGAATTGCAAGAGTTCAGGAGTTTGGCCCAGAAATTGAAACTTGCAATTTTCTTGACACCTGGGTTCCCTTCTTGAGGAGGGTAGAGGGCATTCAGTTCAACTCCATTCAGAAGTGGATTTGCATCCAGGTAGCAGTCAGTATCATGAGGGGTCAGATGGCTCTCTCTCCTCCTATGCTGTGACTTGAGGGCAGTTGTGTTTGCTGCTTTGCTCTGAGTACTTAGGAAGGAAGTGTTTAGCATCAGGTCACTTGGAAGGCTTGTTTTGATGTAAAGCTGTTTGTTGTTGCTGTTGTTACTTCAGTCAAGGGGAACAAAAAATATATATATCACGTTTAGTTTTCTCGCAACTGGTTTTTTTTGTTTGTGAACCAGTGGGAATATATAACTTCTGTGTGAGGTAGAGGTATGGCCTCCTGTATACGCACTGACATTTCCCAGCATGTTTTGAAAGAAAGAATTCTTCAAAAATCATTTGAATAAGAAGCTATTTATACATTGCTCATTGTCCCTCGTGCTTGAAAACAGATTATTCGTGCCTACTTGCTGTTCTCCTCGTAATGGTGAAGGTTTATTGGCCATAATCCTGGAGGTTCCCCGTGTATCAAGTGATCACTGATTGTATTGAAAAGGAATGCTTCTCTGGCAGCAAGCGGCTCTTGGGTTGAAAGAGGTGTCCCTTGTCCCTGAGCAATTACCTGTAAAGATGATTGAGGCTTGTTGATAGACCTCCATGGAAGGCTTGCCCGGTGGTTGGGGCTTAGCAGTATCTGACATGGTGAGGGATCCTTCTGTGCAGGATGTCTAAACTTGATGTGTTGCCCTCGTCATGGAGTAGACAAAAACAGAACATGCCTTGAGGACCAGGCAGATGCAGATTTACTGCAACCTCTGTCTTAGGGGTTGGAAGAGGTAGGTAGAATTTACAAAGTACAATTACTGACTAATTGCTTCATCGCTGAGACTGGTAAGGAATCAGTGATACATCTCCTGAGAGATCAGTGGTGTCACCTCACATGTCCTCGGGGTGCCAAGTGGTTTAAAGAGCTCACTTTGAAAGTGCTGCACTGTGATAGGCTCCAACTCCCAAGGGATGCGTTGTGTGTACATTTTGTTATATATAATGATGCACTGAAAAGGCAATGAAACTGTTAAGGGAACACTGCGTGCCTAAAAAGAACATATTTTTCTTTGAACCAGTAAGAGAGAGAACGTCTTTCAGAAAAGCAGTTAAAGTAATATCATTTACATGTAACAAGTGATAAAATACTAGAGAGAATTCACCTGTCAAATGGAAAAGTTTAAAACATGAAGTCTTCTGTGTAACATATACATTTCAGATTGGACCATTTTCCTGATAAGGTAATAGGCCTCTTCCAAAAAGTTTATTTATATATATATATATATATATATATATATATATATATATATATATATAAACTAATTTTTGACTCTGACACAACTGGCATAATGAAAACAATTATTTTAAAAGGTGGATATGAAGAATAAATCATTAAATATAATCATTTCATGTAGTCATTCTTTACATTATAAGAGATGCTATGAGATTTAACAAGAGCGAAGTTGTGAGACTCTGGGAGGTTTTCAGCAAAGGTGAATTTGTAATAAAATAGCTCAGTGCATATAAAACAGAATACCCCTAGAGATGTCTAACAACAATATTTTGAAATTAGGCTAAAAAAAAGGCTCATGTTCTCTTCAAAAAAATTCCATGTGGACATATTCAAAAATTTTGTACGGCCTCAGTGTGCTTGGGACTGTTTCCCTGTAGAAATGTTTTTACTTACAATATGTATGGAAATGTATGTGAGTGTTTTCTTTTGTTTCTAATGCAAAAGCAGATGCATTCCCTAAACTTGACACAGAATGAAATCTGAAGATATGAAATCCCAGCCAGCGAAGTGACAGAGCAGTTGGGCAAATGTGTTTTAGATGAACTTTAAATGCAAAATTCAAATTGTACAAATAATCTATTTGTTGTTATTCAGGAAGAAACAAAAACTCATAAGAAAAGTGAATTGGATAGAATAGCATGATCATATCTTCTGTTACCTCAGAACTGGCCATCAATCACTGTCAGTTAATTATCATTAAGATTGCATAAAAAAAGGCTCCTGTGGGAGCTGCGTGGTCTGTGGGAGCTGCATGGTCTGTGAGAGTTGTTCTTTCATTAAAACAAGGCAAACAACATAAGCTTTCTTCAGTATTCTTATTTTTTCTTCCTTTTTTTGTCTTTTTTCCTCCATTTGAGCCTTTTGTATATAAGGAGATAATGTGGGGAAGATGAATCTCGAAGTGAATAATTGTGCTGAGTTACCATATAGATTGTAGGGACAAGGTATTAGAATAAAGGATTCAAAATTAAAATAGTCAATTGTCGGGAAGTTTAAAGAATTTAAAGGATTTTTTTAGTTTTTTTAAATTATTTTTTGCTGAAAAAAACACCCACAAATAGAGACGAACAGTACTATCGCACTTTCTAAAGTCAGAACTTGTGAGTTCTTTTCTTAGTTCTCACTTCATAATTAACTGGGCTGCTTTTAAGCCTCTAGGGTTCATACTTTTCAATGAAAATGAGCAGTTTGGAAACTTTAGTCTTAGAAAAGGGATAAAAGTTACCCATCTCCAAAGGGTGATTTTTTGACAGCGCGCTAGCCATCCTGAAAGACAGCGTGAGTTGCAAATGCAGAAACCTTTGGAGTTTATCAGCTAACGTGGGGGACTCGTGCACTTAACTGCTTGACCATGGCAGGAACAGCAGTGTGCTAGCAGACAGAAGCAGCTATTGTTATTTCCAGGGTATTTCCCTGCACTGCTAAGCAGCAGTTACACTTTTTGAAGTGTCAAGTTTCATTGATGGTGCTCTTCAGTGTTACAAACTGTGGCTAGTACTTGAGTTCTGCACAGCTCCTGCCTTTAACACAAAGTTGGTATTAGGTCAGCTCATTCTTGCTCATCCTAGGGACCATGAAGTTATTGTGGAAAAGCTCTCTGTTTCACAAGAACAAGTTAAAGATTGAAACTTTCAGGACCGAAGACCTTTATCCTCAAATAAATTCAAAATACTTGTACTTTTCATTAGCCACGTTTTGGCCAACTGCTCAAGTCAAGTCAGAGTAAATGCAAAAGCATAACTAATAAATCTCAAAACAGAATAAAGACTTCAGCAATGGTGACCAATGAGAAGTAGTGAGTGACTTAAACAAGAGTGGAACTGCCCCATTTAGGGCAGCCCATCAATTCAATCCATCTGCCCCCATCAACCATTCTCCTGGGGAGGCCCTTTTGTCTGCATCTATCCAGTTTTCAGGCAGCATTTAGTGTATGATGAGCAGCTAGATGGTTGCAAGGTGCAGATACGTGTTAAGATTGGATCAAGTAACTCACAGTGCATGCATCTCAGTTTTCTTTATTGGCTATTTGCTGACCTGATGGGACAGATTGTACTTTGGTTATGATATCATCAAGGAAACTGATTTAGACTCTTATATGTTTGGTGTCTGTCACGTGTTGATTTTCTTCATTCTTATTCAGCTATGTTATTAGAGAAAGAAGGTCTCCCAGAGTCTATTTTATTTTGCAAGTGGTGGGACAGTGTTAGCAAGTAGCTAGAAACTACAGAGGGGAGTGTTAGGCCATAGCAAGAAGGGACAGTGCATCTTGTAAGAAAACTAAGATGTAAACCCTAACCTCTTCTAATTTACATATGGTGACATTTTGCAGAAATATTGTAACATTAGCAGTGGCATAATGAAATTCTGCCTATCAGCTGTGGAAGGAATAATGTTACTGTAGAGGTAACCTGTTCACAGTTTGTTATCAAGAAAATATTCATGCCAAGAAACATACATTTACCAATGAGTGTTAAGAACAGTGTTTTTTTCCCTTATATTTTTTCTTTGTGGGCTATCCATCTTTCCCTCCAGATTTACTGCATGATCACTCCCTTTACATGCTAATTATGTGCAGCTCTGGTGAATTTGTTAGTAGTGACACTTCGGGCACCCAGTGGGACTGCAACTCATTATGTGGCAATGTCCAGATATATCAGATATTATTAGCTGTCATTAATCTGCTGTGGAAACATTGAGTGCACAGCCAGGAGAGAGACCAGGAAATAGAGTAAAAATGAAGTCTGCAACTGCCCTGGCCCCCAAAAGGTCAGAGGGCAAATCAGCAGGGGAGAAGAATACACCTTAAAATGGCCAGTGCTTAGTAGCAGATTTTTAACCCATTGTAAACCAATATTTCTCAGCACAGGAAAGACAAAAAGAAATGATGCTGTTTGTTATGTAGGAAGAAGGAAGGCACTCTCTCAAACTCCGGCTGTCTAAAGGGGCATCTCAGAAAGAACAGAAGTGCATGAAAAGAAGAAAGAATGAGCAAATAGCAATATCTATCTCAATGTGGATAGAACCAGAGCTCAGATCTTTGAAATTACATGCAGTGTAAACTCAGAATCTGATTTGGCCTGCTCTATTTTTGAAGGTAATGTTTTATGGAAACAGACTTGGCAGCAGCAAAAATCCTGCGGGAATCAAGAGCTTGCTCTTGCTCTTCATGTAGTTCTGGAATTATATGCCTGTGCTCACGACTGCTCACTAGCGTCTCTTATGCAGCTGAAAAACAAAAATCAGAGTACATTTTTGGCATCAATTCTGAAAAATAGTCACTTGTAGGAGTTATGCTTATCTGTTAATTACATTGCTTGGGTGGCAGCAGTAAAAATGAAAGATTCTTCCCAGAATGCTCCAGGGTATTTTCAGTCTCCAAACTGTCGTGCGACACATAGCCCAGGACTGCAGGAAGTCATGTCTTCTTTCTTTCAATCTCTAACAAGGTTTGAAGAGACCAGCAAGCTTTAAGACATGTAGAGTTGTCTCTGGTCTGAAATAAAAACAGAAAACACCAAAGTGCAGGCTGGAAATCTCTGAGTTTGGTGGTGCTGAAAAAAGGCAATCGTTGATTAGTCTGCATGTAATTTGAAAATTCAGATGTTACTGACCTTAAAAAAAGGCAACTGTCCAATAGAGGGATTCAAGATACAAATTATAATTTATCTAAGAAAGTAAAAATAATGTTTGCTTTGCAAGGGAACAAGGACCTTCACTCCTTTGTCTAGAAGCAGTGTTCTTGTTAGCAAGCTTATGAAAACTTGGAGGAATGAAATCTCTAAAATGCTTCAACAAATTGCATCTCATACAGAATTGTGGAAAGCTGGAGTTGAACTTCTGGCAGTTTCTTGGAAACTTATAGTGAGCAACATGTCTGAGTTTTCTGAAGGAATTTGGGAGATAGTGGTTTTACTTAAGCTAAAAGAGTCTATTCTGATGCTCTGCAATCTTTCTTGTACTGTGACCTTTGCATGCTCTAATCTTATCCTAATGAGGATAATAACAGGAAAAAAAAAAAAAGACTTGATGTTTTATTTATAGACCTGTCTTCAATTAGGCATGCTCTGATAAATCCATAGGAAAATAACCACTGTGCATCCAGTTATAGATTGTCTTAAATTCTGCACAATCCCGTGAAAAAGAAAACAGTGTATTTGGTCAAATGGCCCCCATTAATACTTCCTAAACTAATAGTCATTCATGACCTCAGATTCTAGGAAAAGACTTAGAGGTCATTTTGGTGGCACTGTGGGCTTTGTGGAAATGAAAGCATTATGGAGTACAGTGTTAGCCATGGGGCAGGTGGCAAGTACCCAGGGAAATAAACAAGAAGCAGTTTTATCATTGGTCTTGGACCTTTGCAATTCTGGTATAACAGGAGAGGTTGTTTATTTTATCTGAGAGCACTGCGGTATCAAAGAAGCGTTACAGTCTAATGGCGTTAATGGGGAAAAAAATCACTAACACTGTTCTGAGTGCAGTATGAATATATTCAATGGGTCAATAATAGGTTCTTTTATAGTCTTTTGCTAGTGTTTACAAAATTTTACAAATATGACATGCGTCTCTGTTTTTCCAGAGGAGGAGAACAAAAATGCATTCCAATTTCTTTTTCCTTTGAGTGCTTCAGAGAACTGAACATGAGGTGAACTCTCTTTTAGTGGTAGGTTAATGAGTTACAGGTCAGGCTTATAGTGGAAAAACTGCAGTTGGCCTCCATGGTGCTGTTTTCCAAATTTTCACTGATGAAGCTATTATGACGGGCATCCTTTTTTTTTTGCCTTTTTTTTTTTTTTTTTTTTTTTGCCTTTTGCATGGTGGAACATGTTTGTTGTTTGCCCATTGACATTACACTGTCTTTTCAGTGCCCACATTGCTCCTTATGATCCTGCAGGCTCTTATTTTCACATTTAACATGATATGCATGAGTTACCCTCACTCAACTGGTGAAACTAGTCAGGTGTAAAATGCAGATGCATGAATGTCTGCAGGGCTGGGGCCTGAGCAAATTCCACAGAAAACAGAAGTGTGTTACATTTTACAGAGGTCTACATCATTTCTTACTCCGTTGTTTATAGCAAAATTAACAGTTACACAAATAAACTTGTGTCCACATTGCTACCTAGGATGTCTGCACGGATGCCTGTGAAATTTACAGAAAAATGATGTGTTAACTGTTTTCATATTTGGTCCTTTGGTCAGAAGCACTTTCAAAATAAATTCTTGGAGATGATAGGTTTAAACTGAGTATAAGATGTAACATAACAAAAGAAGGCTGCCACATCGAATTTGGAGTGCATAGAACCAATAAACAGAAAGTGCCGGATTGCCCTTTTCCTCAGAAAATTAGGAACTATAACATAAAAGCCCCAACAAAAATTACACCTCCTTGGGCAAACGTGAGTACCTTCAGGTATACCTTAACAAACTTTCTTCTTTTAATGATCAGCTTTGTAAAAGATAATTATAGGTATAGATATGTACCGGGTGAAGTGTGCAAAATTAGCTGTAATCGAGATTATACTTAGTTTTCTGAAAATTAAGAAGTGATAGCAGCTCTGGATTGACTGACAAGTTTCCTCAGGAGCTGCTTTGGTGTGTGCTCTAATATTTCTCCTCAGAGGCTGTGATGGGGCCCTGTCTCCAGAATTATAGGGGAATGACACCAAGATTCCATTCTTCAGTTCCTTTGCAGATGACTGCAATAGGTAGGGCTCTATTACAGCTCTGTTCTTGTTAACTCATGCAGTGTTTTAGAGCATGCAACATGTGAGTTGTAAGTGATAAGTGCCATAAGTTACGCTACTTGGGGTAAAGGATTATCAATTAATATTTAGGGAGATGTCACTGTTTATGTGATGCTTACTGAGAAAAATGGAAGGACAAAAGAGTCGAGCTCTGGATTCATTGCAGTTTTCCTGATGTTCTTGGCCATTTATTCATTCAAGTTAGGGGATGACCTGTTGTAGAGGAGCTGAGCCAGCAGTGTGCCCTTGCAGCCAGGAAGGCCAATGGTGTCCTGGGGTGCATGGTCAGCAGATTGACTCTACTCTGCCCTGGTGAGGCCACATTTAGACTACTGTGTACAGTTCTGGGCTCCCCAGTTCAAGAAAGACAGGAATCTCCTAGTATGACTGCAGTGGAGGGTGACAAAAGCGATTAAGGGCCTGGAGCATCTCCCCTATGAGGACCCCCTGAGTAATGTGGTCTGTTCTGGGGAAAAGAAGGCTGAGAGGAGATCTGATAAATATCTGTACAAATCTAAAGGGAGGTAGGAAGCAAATGGATGAGACCAGGCTCTTCTTGGTGGTGTGTACTGATAGGACAAGGAGTAATCACCTAGAACTTGAACATAGGAAGTTCTGTACTAACATGTGGGAGAGCTTCTTTACGGTAAGGGTGATGTTAACTGGAACAGGTTGCCCAGAGTGGTTGTGGAGTCTCCTTCTATGGAGATATTCAAGACCTGTTTGGACACCTACCTCTGTGACCTACTGTAGGGGGGGTGCTGCACTTGATGGTCTCTTGAAATCCCTTCCAACCCCTATGATTCTGTGATTCTGTGATCATTTGTTTGAGTGACTTATGCTCTTGCAGAATGAGACACTAGTTTGTGGGAGTGGAGGCAAGAATCTGACCTGAAATTTCGTAGCTGTAAGTTCTCATTAACATTTTACTTAAAAGCATACCTGAGTATATTTGATACAGGAACAAGAAAAATCAACCAGAACAAAACTCCACCAAAACTCAGGGTGATGTTTCAAGAATATTTCTTGAAAAATCTGAAGACTGGTAGTGTACTTCCCAGAGCTGGGGGTGATTGCTTGTACTATTGGAAATTACTTACGTTTTTATTTCATTAGCATGAGAAGAATAGAAAACAGCGTCTTTTTACTGTTATTTTAGCAAGAAAAAAAAATGAGTCTTTTGGATGTCAGGAAAATGTATTTAAAATAAAGAAATTAGAGAGAGGCTGACGAACATCTGAGAGTTTGAGTTTCATCGTCACAAATGGCTGCAGAAATTGAGCTGCCATCCATGTGTCTGTGTATAAATATGCTGAAAGTGCAGACTGTTGGATCAAGGGTGAGTAACAACTCCAAAAAGCTTTACTAGCCAGTTGTAACTGGCAAGCAGAGTTCATTTCAGATGCAGACATACTACTCCACAACAAACTATAGATAAACAAACCTGAAATTCACTTTGTATCCTTTATTAAAGTTACGCTGTACATCACCAAAACATCATCATTTCCTAGAGTTATTGTAATCTGTTTCTAAACATGGCAAGTCTTTATTGAGGTTTTGTTTGCTTAAAAGCATTGCGGCTATGTGTTCAACTTTGAACCTCATTCTGCACAGTGAAATAGAGTCAGCTGCCTCTGAAGAAAATAAAACAACAAAACCTTTCAAATATTTTCAGGGAGGAAAGCAGAGAGATTGAAGGGGAATTTTGAGATCCTCTTTAATGAGGGTAATTCTGCTTTGGTGGCCAGGACCTGGCTTTGGCATAATGCTGCATTAGGCAAATAACTCTTATGTGTGTGTTAAAGAGACCACTGATCTGTCCTACTTTCTTCCTCTTCTGTGCACCTGAGCCGACCCTTGACAGTGAATTTTGATGGCATCCCTTTTGAACAGCCTTATATGATTACTTCCATCCACAGGTTACTGCTGTTCAAGTGGATTTGCCACAGAGCACTTGCCCATTAGCAATCTCTTCTGCAGCCTGCTTTAAAATCTGCTTATGGTTATGGCAAGATAAAAGCATGTGAGGTCAGTTTGGTGGAGCAGAGACAAATACTTTAACATAAGGTTTTCTATTCTGTGTGAACAGCTAATAAAAGTGCCCGCAGGTGTTGAGAATTATCCTTCTCTTGGAGATTTCTTTACAGTCTGAACCTAATCTTGGCAAAAGCTTTGGCTAGGATATCTGGCACATTAATTAAATGACTTTCCCTCCCCCACAGGTCTTGTGCTGTAACTTTGATTAACCACTTCTGTGCCCAGGAAACGAACTGCTGGGTAGGCATTATCAGTTCTGCAGGTGTATGGATGTTAGAGATAACGTGGTATTCCTCCTTTATCTGGATGGATGCTCCTTACTGTTTCAGCGCCGCACAGCTTTTCCCCCAGCTGCAGCTACAGAGATCCTGCAGGCATGTGATGAGATTTTAGTACAAGGGCCTTTTCATTCAGTATGTATCTCTGAATGGCCTCTGCTGAGAAGTTTCTGATCCTTGGGGAGAAATGCCTAACTCCTCCAGAGCTTGCCCCCTATTTAAATGGCTTTTCCTTGCTGCAAAATCACACCTGCGACACATCAAAGCCGGTAGCTGGTGTGGCAGGACATACATTCCCAAATCAGCCTCAGTGACGAAAGGCACAAACACAGGTGATTTGCAGTGACGGGTTTCATATCGTATGGTGTCATTTTCATGAATGATTTGGCTAATTAAATTTAATGTGGAACAAGAGCTTGCTTACATTATGTCAGGCTTAAGATGCTCTTACTCGCCCCTTACTTAGGGAACAATTCCTACTGTTGAATAAGGTCTCCAGGATTTAGCCCTCTGTTAGCAGTCTTCCATAAACCCTTTGTTTTCCCAACATGTTAAAAACCAAGTCTTAATGGGTTCATGATGACATCAGTTATCAAGATTTGTGTGGTGTTGGCAGATGTTGAATTTTCAGTGGAAAACCATTAAACACATTCGAGTCAATGCAAGTTTCACAAGACGCACGTATTATACTGGTGGTTACATGTGTTGACTTCAGCTTTATTTATTACAAAGGAAAACAGGCCTGTACTTATACAACAACAGCAATGAGAAATTAATCTTCCCAACAGGAAAATCAGTCTTGTCTTGTTAAAGGTACTCAAAGTTACATGTTGAGCATGCTGAGCTTGCAAAAACTGCATCTGCAACTTTCAGATTTAATAAATGTAAAATTAAATTTAAAAAGGAAAAAAAAAAAAAAAAGGGAATCTTTATTTTCAAACATTCAGCATAAGGAAGCCAACATTTCAGAAAATGCTGAATATCCCTTCTTTGAGAACTGTCCTTGTCCACATGTCTCAACTTTTGAGCACCTTTATTTTTATACGTGGTCAATTTGCCACATTTAAATGCTGATGGTCTATCAGCTTACAACATGTCAGTTCTATATTAGTTATGGAGTTCTCTTAAATTAAAAAGATTCCTTGTCATCTCACTGCAAAATCTGCCCAGTTGTAGAGTCTCCAACAGTGATGCTGTGCAGGTCTTCATGTTTTGTGATATGTACACAATAAATCTATGCATTGAAACCAAATACATATGGAGGGATGATATTCTGATATAACAGTAGCGATGACAAAGCAAAATAAAATAAGAACAGTGCCATTCTCTGCATTATTATTGTATAGTAATTTAGAATCCTTTCATTTTTTTTCTTACATTGTTTAGGACATGAATTTGTAGAGATAGTCACGGAATGCACCAAAACAATGTAGTATGTTTCTGTTCAAATCTAAATGTACTGAAGGCATTGTACTTTCTTGGAAAAGAAACCGTACTCAGTTATTATTTTAAATAAATTCAACTTCCTTTTGTGCAGAAGAAGGGCCTCTTACCGTGGTCTTTGTTAGAGAATACTATTAAATTGGTTCTTATATTGAACTTTTTGCCCCTGAAGTTTGTTCTGAGTCATTGATTGTCAGTGCTGCTGTCAAGGCATGAATTTTTCTGAATACCAAAATTCTTTCTGACTATAAAGTTTCAAGAGGTAAAATCATTTTTTTTTTTTTAATTGCTTAGAGAATAATAAGAACAAGTGCAGATATTGCACTTCTGCATGTTGAAAAAAATAATAAGTTAGAAAATAAGCTAACTTTCTAGCTTTTTGTTATGGAGCAGAAAATAAACTCTCTTAAAAATCTATATAAATTAAGTCAGTTAAAGGACATTGTTCATAATATGTAGATTTTTAAAAACTGAAGTCTTTTGTGAAATTGCTTTTATCCAGAAAGTCTTAGACAATTTGAAATATTGCTTCGATATTTCGTGATTCAAACAGTGTGATTTTTCATTTTCAGCAGCTTCTCTTTTCTTTTTCCTTCCCATCCGTCTTGTGCTATAGCTGGACAAAATAAGATCAAAGCGTTTTGAACCGAGGGTGGAATTTTTCTTCAAAGATGATTCCGCTATTTTAGGTTTTGCTCCAATTTAGAATGGGGTCAATTTTTCCTATCCTGCAATCCTGTTTATTCTTTATCAGGCAAGCACCCCCAGAATATCCTTTGTTGGATCTACATAAAACCATTGTTTCTTATCCGCAGTAACACTTCCAGTATGTTAAACCAACCACTTGACAAGAACGATAGGGCAGATGAGAAGCTCTGAATTAGGACCTCAGTTCTCAGCAGATCACGAACAAATGATCACCCACAGATGCAAGCGTGCAAAAGAAAAGCATTCCCTCCCAAACTTTTCAAGGAAAAAAACAAATGATTAAACATTGGATATTTATGATTTTATGAGTTACGTGATCTCCTAATTATTACAAATGTGTAAATAGAAAGACTGTGATTATTTGTACTGCTGACCTGTCCCTGTTTTATGCCATTTGTTATAGTCAGTAATGTTTACAGCAGATTTTTTCTTAACAATAACATTTATAATATTTTAACGTGTGTGTATGGAGGGAAATAGCACATGAAAGAATTTCAGTGCAAATAAACCAAGACTTTTTTTTTTTTTACTTTTGGAACTCTGCTGTATTATTTCAGGCTCCCAGTCCTCAAAACGCTTGTGGTTAATTTTATTCATACAATTCCAATGGGACAACTCATGTGTAAAGCCAAAGTTTTTCTTAAGTGTTTTCTTGTGCCCTTTCCTCTTCCCAATGGGTGAGGTGGGATAGATGCATCTAAGCAGATTCCTGTACGCACTGAGCTTTCTTCATTCTCTTCTGCATGTCACTTTAATGATATAACGATATACGGTTTAGTGTGTGGATGAATCTACAGATGTTTGCCCAAGTATTAATTAATTTATTCCATGGGCATCAAGTAATTATCTGTTTTGCTGCAAGGGCAATTTGTTGCCATACTAAGCAGAAGGCGTTCTTGTACCAAACAAAACAAGCATAGCAGCATTTTCAGCCACGTGCTGAAATGTTTGCTTATTAGTAAGATATGTTGAGTGTGGCATCGTTATTCTAAAATGAACCACAGAGATATAAAATGCACCATGATATTGCAAACTGAGTACAGTTTGATTGTTGGACATTCGGGTAGAGGGTTTTAATATTAGAATATACATCATATCTATAATGCCTTCTCTAAAATGTAATTAGCTTTTTTTTTTTTTTTTTTTTTTTTTTTTTAATGAACTGGTAAAATATAGTACATAAAGGACTCAAGGGATTTCCATATAGCCATATTTATTCCCACATGTCTTTCCAAATCATAAATGGTTGTCTTCCTTAGAAATGGATTAGGACAAATTGCATTAGGACACGATCGTGAATCTGATTAAGCTGGAACCATGATCAGGTTTTTTCTTTTGGGCAACCATGTTTTCTTATAACAACCAGAAGACAAAAAAGCCTTTGGCAAGATGTTTCAAAGACATTTCTCATATGCACATAAAAGCAGTTTTCATGGTAATTCAAAAATTGGTCCACACCTATAATTTCTTTATATAGCCAAGACAAAGCTTTGGGCAAAATTTTGCAGTAGTATATGTTTCAGATACAGACTTGTGCTTTCAGTAAAAGCTCATAAAAAGGAATTTCCATGCATAATTTCCTTAAGGAGAAGATTCTGAAGGCAAGCTGCAAGAGACATGCAAGATCAGACATTGATTCCAAATCGGTTAAGTGAAAGGAATGCTGAGAACAAAAACATCCCAAGTGGGAAAACTGATTTAATATATTGAATAAATATCTCTTTGAATGAACACACTCTCAGAAAGACCCAAACCCTTCTTTTGTTTTAGTATCTAACTTAAGCCAAGCACATTACATGGCATTATTTGACACAGAAAGAAACATGCACAGATATGTCCATAAATGTACAAAACTGCAGATGTTTGGGGAAAAAAAATGCTGTTAATGTTCTTCCCCACTCCTTCCTTTTATTATTATTATTATTATTATTATTTTAAAAGACAGTATTTTCATAAAGCTGAAGGGAGCTTGTTTGCAGTCTTGATATCTTTGCATCCTATTCAAAGCCATTGGAGCTCTGCTGCTACTACAAGAAACTAGGAGAGTTAGGAAAGTGGCCTCCTTAGAGGTCCGTTGCCCATGAGTACCTTGATCTCTTGAACTAACAGGGGATTTGGCTGAGAAGTAGAATGCCACTGCGTTAGGAACTGAAAGTCTGTATGAGGAAAGAAGGCCTCTGCCTCCACGAGCCTGCATTTGATGTATGAAAATAGAGTGAACAGGTAGTGAATAAATTCTGGAAGCCTGAGGAGCTCCATAACCTTTGTGTTTAGTATAGTAAGTATCAGTGTTACTATACTACCTGAGTAACTGTAGTTATCTACTTTATTTCTAGCCTTGCTGGTTTTAACAGATTTCTCTTTCCAGTTCAGGCTCAATAGGTCCAGTTAGGTTCAGTGATGTTTATTTTAAATTGTTCACATTCAATGACCTGATATTAGCAGTGTGTTGGCAGATATGAGAAATAAAATAAATGCTTCGTGTCTCAGGCAGCCAGAGCCCAGATAAAAAGAACAGATCTTAAACCTGGTCCAAATTTCAGCGTGTACTCATCTGAACAAAATTGTGTTCTGGAGGCTGGGAAACATCTATTTATCTCTTTTCTGTTGTTTTTGGCAAATGGTTGTGGTTTCATCCAGAAGCTGAAGACCTAACGTGAATGTGGTTGGAAGCTAGAGCTAGTGACCCAGCGAGTGAATTCTTACCACTCTTCCAGGCTGACAATCATTGGGTAACCCTCCAGGTTTTGCATGTTTGTACAAACTGAATGTCTGAATGCATTATGAATCACTAATGTTACTTTATAGCCCAGTTACAATGACCAAATAACAGTATTTAAAATTGAAAGCTTTTTTTTTTTTGGTCTTTTTTGTCCCCTGGCATTTCCAAATGGATTTGCTCATAACTAGGACTGTAAATATGTGTAGGGAATGACTGTATTCAGAGGGACTGAGAATCAGCAACTGTGGGACAAGTTTCTGGATTCTTGGCCAAGCTGACTCAGTTCTGAAGCATAAAAATGCATGTTCTCCCTCAGACAACTTCTAAGTATGGGTTTGGCTACGTTGCACAACATCCAGTGTAATGATGTCTTGTTGTAGAGTTCAGGTTTTAATAAAATTGTTAGAAAACAGAAAATAGAAAATAATCAAAGTAGACTGGGTAATAATTGGATTAATCAGAAATAAAACAAGCCAAAAGGGGAGAAAGAAGAGGTTGGCCGGTATTGTCATACTGAATTGTCTTTGTTGGAGTTTCTCTCAGGTTTATCATTCAATTTATGTAAGCACACTTACATTGCATGTGTATGTAAAGAAGAAAATTTTAGATCAGAAATCCAAAATATAAACTTTAATTATTACAGATTGTAAGAGTCAGACTCTTCAGTAAATTCCTGAGGTGAATAATCTGTAACAACAGTTACTGTTTATAGGCAATTTAGTCCTCTCAGTAATAAGTAGCCTGTTCATGCAAATGTTATTTTTTTCTAAGACTTAAAGATTTATCTTAAAAACAGAGCTGATTTGGGAGTCAGGCATTAAAAAAAACCTGTCTAAAAAATTATACATTTTTAAATATATACCAAGAGATTTTCAGACTCTTCCCAGTTCAAAAGCTAACTGAGCTATTTGATAAAAGGGGAGAAATTTTACATTGTGTTTATTCTGCTCATTTTTCATGACCCTTCTAACTCTAATTTTAAATTCACAATGAACAATTTCAATAAATTCAGGCTCTTCTTTTTTATCTCAAAATGTAATTTTTATCTAAAATGTCAAATGGAGAAACAAATTCAATTACATGTCATGTAAAAAGTATTCATTTGATCTTCCCACAGATTCTCTGCTCGGAATATTCCTTTGAGAATTAAATACTTCATACAATCAGATTGGTTATCTAAATTATGCAGTTTCTTATTTTTTCTGATTGGGTAAGATTTTATAAACTGCTTTCACTTCTGCCTAGAATAAGGTTTATTTGTTTCAAATCACAAATAAATTAATCTCAATTCCAGAAATAAAAATTCACCCTCTCGTGGTTTAGCTGTTCTTTAATTTCTCTTAAAAAAAAAAAAAAAAAAAAAAAAAAAGAACTGGCAAATTAGTCACCAGAAGGCCCTGCAATTCAAAGTATGTGCAGAGAATGATTGGAAAACCTGATTCCTGGTTGTAATTATTCGTATGATTTACCTACAGTCATGTCATTTTTATGGCACTTCCAGATATGCTATGTCTATTTATTCAGTTAATTGTTTCATCAGTTTTTGTGACAAATGTACTTTAATCCAGTAGAGTTGGGTGCAGGATTCTTAGCTAGCTTAAAGCTTTTCAGAAGTCGGTGGAAATACAGAGGATTACGTCAGATAGAAAATCTGGCCGTGATGAGGTTGGAAGAGGGATGGGATGATCCTAATGGACACCTTTCTCTTTATATAAATATATTCCAAGGAATTTTTAGTGAAGAGAATTACTAGGAAGACTAACAATCAGAATAAATCAGGCTGAAGGGCCTTAGGACGTCATCAACTCACATGTACAGCTTCAGTCCTCAGACCTCATCCCAAAGGTCTTCAGCAGCACTCCCCACTTCGTCACTCTCTTTCTTGCACTGGAGGGCCAAAAATTATATGTGGTGTCTGCTGCTTTAAGCTAATGAGCTCCAACCACTGCAGTAAGATAGATATGTTTGTTAGGTTTGTTTCAGAGACTTCAATGTAAAAAATGCTCTGAAGAGAGATGGCTGTGGCCTCTCTGACCAGGTATCACAGCCCAATGCCTAATTCGCAGATGATCCATCCAACATTGCCTTGTGCTACCTGATCACACTCACCACTGAGGAATATCTATACTCTGCTCCCAGCATCTCTGGCAGCTTGCAGTCAAAGAAAGGCTCTGAATGAATTTGGCATCTAATGTGAGTCTATGGAGTGGTGGATCTAACACGTCACTTGAAACTGGGGCTGGACCTGGAAAAAACATCCCTGAAAGGAAACTGATGTCCCAAAGGAATAGAATCGAATAGTTGACCCTGTGAATTTTGAAAATGACTGAGGTGAAATCATTCTGCTAAATGACTGAGTAAAAGCTAAGTGCAATTATGTATTAAATATGTCTGTATATGTATATGCAAATATGTGCACACATAAAATTTGATTTTTTTCTACAGTATTTCAGCATTTTTTTTCAAAACAGACAGCAGCTTAGATTAACAAGTCCACTTCATTTAATCATTTTGCAATTGCAAAGCTGGATATCTTAAAGCTTAAAAGATAAGTCACAATTATGGGCAACGATGATATGATTAATACAGGAATTGAACTGAAGTGGTTCCCATAATGTTTTACAGCTATATTGGGTGCAAAGCAGTGGAGTTTTCTAACAATTGTGTTGTGGAATAATTATAGGATTAAAAAGCTGAAATAAGGTTATTTCAAAACCAGTGTAAGGTAATGTGAGCCAGAACTCTCAAAGTCCCTTAATAGGTGTTCTTAACTCAGTGTTAATACTTTATTTAACATAACGTGCTGTGCAATCTTTAAATTGTTAGCTCGGAGCAGATGATTTATGTTGCTCTTGCATCCAAACTAGAATTAACGCCCTTATCCTATTTGACTGGAATTGTTAAGCACTTCTGTTCTCTGCCCTATATCAGAATGATAATAAAAACATAAAATCAACAACCTTTTTAATGAACATGGGGTTAAGTTGAAGTGCCCTGATTTATAGATATTACTGATCTCTTTCAAGTATTTACCAAGGTGTTAGATGGTTTGTGTTCCCATTCAGCTGAAAGAGTGCACTGCAGTTTCTTTGTTACCACAGTATTAGAAAGTGACAGTTAAGAAACCTATTGGAGCCAAGTTCCCAAACAATGATATATTTCATTGTTTTTTAAGGAAATATGAAGCAAATACTACAGCTAACTCATCTGATCCTATGCAGATCTTGTTTCTTCAGGTTTCTGTTGTTTTTCAAGTATTAGCTTACATTTTTCTGGGTAGTTTAGAATCATAGAATCATAGAATCATAGAATCACCAAGGTTGGAAAAGACCTAAAAGATCACCCAGTCCAACCGTTCACCTATTCCCAATAGCTCCTACTAAACCATGTCCCTCAACACAACATCCAGTCTTTCCTTGAACACCCCCAGGGTCGGTGATTCCACCACCTCCCTGGGCAGTCCGTTCCAGTGCCTGACCACCCTTTCTGAAAAGTAATACTTCCTAATGTCCAGCCTGAATCTCCCCTGCCGTAGCTTGAAGCCATTCCCCCTGGTCCTATCACTAATGACACGAGAGAAGAGGCCGACCCCCAGCTCACTACAACCTCCCTTCAGGAAGTTATAGAGAGCAATGAGGTCTCCCCTGAGCCTCCTCTTCTCCAGGCTGAACATTCCCAGCTCCTTCAGCCTCTCCTCATATGGCCTGTGTTCCAGACCCCTCACCAGCTTTGTTGCCCTCCTTTGAACACGTTCCAGGGCCTCAATATCTTTCTTGCAGTGAGGGGCCCAAAACTGGACACAGTACTCGAGGTGCGGCCTCACCAGTGCTGAATACAAGGGACCAATCACCTCTCTGCTCCTGCTTGCAACACTGTTTCTGATGCAAGCCAGGATGCCATTGGCCTTCTTGGCCACCTGGGCACACTGTCGGCTCATATTCAGCCGAGCATCAATCAATACCCCCAGGTCCATTTCCTCTATGCAGTCCTCCAGCCACACCGCCCCAAGCCTGTAGCGTCGCCTGGGGTTGTTGTGGCCGAAGTGCAGGACCCGGCATTTGGCCTTGTTGAAACTCATCCCATTGGCTTCAGCCCAGCTCTCCAGCCTGTCCAGATCCCTCTGTAGGGCCTCGCTACCCCCAGGCAGATCCACACTTCCAGCCAATTTGGTGTCATCTGCAAACTTACTGAGGGTGCACTCGATGCCCTCATCCAGGTCATCAATAAAGATATTGAAGAGGACAGGCCCCAGCACCGACCCCTGGGGAACACCACTCACAACCGGTCGCCAGCTGGATTTGACTCCATTTACCACCACAGTTTAGCTTATCTTTGTGCATTTCAGACCTGCGCCGTAGCTTACTCATGTGTAATTTTATTGACTAACCAATAAAACAATGGGATTTTCCCAGTATAAAGAGAGTCAGTGATTAACACAGTGAGCAACACAGTTACCTGTCAGTATTTCACTAACGGGTATGCAATACCATGTTCATTGAACGGAGGGCTTTCATTCTAGTTAATTTTAGCTGCTGGGGTAAAAGTATGTACTTTGATTTCTCTTCTGGTTATTGCCCCTGTGCAAGTTCTGCTGGTGAGAGCAGGAGGAGCCATTGCTTGCACTGCTACTGCTGGCTGTTAGAGCTGCTTTCGGGTTCTAAAATGCAGGAGGTGCATTTTTATATGTGCAAACCTTTTGTCCAGTGTTTTAAGAAAAGATAAGCTGTTTTATGATCTGGTATGGAAGGCAAGAGAAGTTTTCATCTTGCATAGTTTTAACATAAAACTTAATGGAACACCTATTAAGAACTATGTAGAACATTTAAGTGATGACATGCTTACATATCTTTTGGAAAAAAAAAAGAAGAAACATGAAGCAATGAAGGTTTCACATGAATGGAATTGGCAGGAGAAAAATGAAAATGAAAGTTCAAGTCATGTCAATGTTAAATCACATTTCCTATGATACAGTAAAATGTAGGGCACACACAAGGAAAAATGCAATGAGAATCTTAAGATAGCATCACTGAAATTGTCCTTGAGGTAGAAATGACAGAATACATAAAGATGGTGGTATGAGACTGGTACCAGCAGAGACTGATGTTTTCTTAGAACACTTTAGATTTCTGTGCTCTGCTGGTCTTGCCTGAAGATTCAGCAGAATGTGACTTCTGTTGATTGCATGAGTCAGTATCTCACCTCAGTCTGAATGCCAGAGAGAGACTGGTGAAGGTACAGAGGCAGCACGCAGTGTTTGAACCTCCCGAACAGCTAATCTCACCTACTGAAAACTAAGAATTAAGGAAGGGATGAAACACCCACTTCTTAGTAAACATCTTTCTGTTGTTACATGCATCTTTTAATGAACTTGAGAAGGATTGAAAGTTTTTGAAAACATTGTGATATTTCAGAATTATTCTAGCTCCCACTGGCTTCATCTGATAGTTTACCAGTTTTGCAAAACTCTGGTAGTCCATAAAGACTTTCTGTACAGGTCAAAGTTCTGTGAGCTAAGTCCTGGAGCAAGCTAACATATCATGCCATATATACCTTACATCAAATAGCTCTGAAGACCTGAAAGGGTCAAGAACCAGAGATTCCAGGAAGTCCATTGAGACATTTACGTTTGCTATTGGTTATACATGCAAAACAGTCAGATACTCGAGAGATGAGAAGTAGAATGAAAGCCTGAGGAAATAGCATCCATTTCTGAAAATGTTACAATAAGTGACTTTGCCAAGGTCACTCAGGAAATGGGAATCAGACCCTATAAATACAAAGTTTTTAGTCATGCTAGCCCTCCAAAGGCAGCCCTTTCTTTTCCTTCAGCTAGATCTGCTGCAAACCACATTTATATTCTAGATGTGATCCAAAAGAAAGGAGTAATGAATTTTCAAATTTTCTTTCTCTTGCATCGTCTGTTTATTATGTACAATGTTGTTGCACATAATGCCAGGATACAAAATGATTCAAGGACTAACATCTTCATTCATAATGTGGGAAAACAGAGAAGCAGTTGGAGAGTAATTTCTCACACCATTCTGCCATGGCAGTTCCTTCTGCTATGATTTAAGAAACTACAGGCAATGGAAAAGGTTCCCTTTGAAAGTGTTTTAAATGTCAAATATAAGATTCATTTCTGTACTACTTTAATCCAAATGCCAGAGTTCTGAGCGAAGCTATCAATCTGACCAGAGCTTCATGAGCTTTGCCTATCCAAACAGCTATCTCTTGAAGTCCTGCTAATGCATATTATCAACATATTTTTTAGGAAAAGACAATCTTTATTTCTCTGTGATTGCATGGGCTGGCATCCTCAGACTAGTTGATTGGAGCTGTTTGTGAGGTGTATTGGGGCCTGGGCACTAGAGCAATAGGCTGGGAATACAGGACTCTGGAAAGGGAAGAAACAGTGGAATTTTTCAGGCAGCATGAGAAAATTAAGAGGATCAGAGACAATTGTTATAGAAATGTTACGTCTGCAGCAATAGTGGCCATCATCAGATGGATTCATGATCATCAGATACAGCCTCTGGAGCTGATTCTACTGATGCTGCTCTGAGAAAACTGTGGAGCTCTCTTATCTGTATAGATGGATCAGTTATGGAACATTCTCTGTTTGACTGTTGCAAAGGAAAATGCAGCTCTGCTAAATATATGTTCCCTTTCAGCTCAGTGTTTGACTACTGACAGCAAATTCTGATTTCTCTTTTGATGCTAGGTGTCTTCCTCCAAGAGAATATTAGATCTCTTATTTTTGGCATATTTTTTCAGTCCTTTAATTTTGTGATTTTTCTCTTAATTTTTTTAAAACGATCTGTCCTATTCATTAATGAACACGAAAGTATATGACCTACTTGCTTCTCCAGGGTACTGTTCTGTATGTGCCATCAAATTAGCCTAGCTAGCCAATGCAGTATGCTAAGATCTCCTCCCAAAGCCATTCAGTATACTTTCTTTTGAGCCTCTCTTTTCCTTTCTCTACATGAGGGCTATGTTCTCTGAAAATATTTCTACAAAGAACAGTGAACTTTGGTGTCTACATAGAATTATTTTTTGCAAGATCATCCACACGTTTACATTTCAATAGAGTAAAAACTTCAATAAGAAGACGGTTCCACTCTGGTCTGTGAGTAGTCCTAGAACAAATAGCTCAGTAGTGTGAAATGGTTCAGCCACAGAAATTTGTCTGACATTTACTTCTACTGAATTGTAAAGCCTGCCTATCATGAGTCACTGTTTTCCAATCTAAAGAAAATGATCTCAAATCATTGAAAAGGTTGTTCAGACTGGGCTAATTTACATGAATCTATCTATATATGTATCATTAAAAAAAATCTACCTCTGCATACAAGTTACCTAAATCATAGTGAGTTGATGATGGGTAGCCAGCCAGTCTTCTTCCACGATGGGCTACTCACTAGTTTTATCTTGCAGAAATGCAATTACATTCTGTGGGAACCAAATTTTAAATCACCAGAGTGGCAGTGGGAAAAAAATATCTCCAACCACATCTCAGAACCAGCTTGTTTGAAAGCCCTTTACAATGTCTTCTTTTTCTCAGCACCCATCTTCTAACGTGAATACCCAGGTGTGATTGTTTCCACAAATATTGCCAGGTAAGTGTTTTTTTCCTATGTTTTTGTTTGTTAGAGCAGACCTTGTAAAGCAAAGACACTTACTTTAGAAGAGACTGTGGCAGTGCTCACTTGCTCCCATTTACTTCTCAGATGTGTTTTCACTTCCAGTAAACCCACAAAGCTATTACATGTATCTCTCCACCTCCAGTTACCACTGCTAGTCTTGTGGTAAGGAGTCCGTGGGATACCAGTTCTATCTTGCTCATCAGCAGACCTCTTGCAGGTGGTGTGAACATTCTTATTTCCACAAAGGCCAATTTGTTTCAGGTAAGCCAAGTTGTTTAAGTAGCAGTTAATCAAATCAGAGGTGAGTCATTCAGACTGAAATTACACTGACCACACGTGGGCTTTGCCCTAGTTAACGAACTGAAAACCTAAACTAGTCAAGTTAAATTTAGTTACGTTTTAAAGCAGGTTCTATAAAGGCTTCCCATCGAAATAGCGAGAGCTGTTTTTTACAGAAGACAACTGGCCAAAAAGACAAAATGTTCTAGACAGGAACAGGTGTGCTTTGTACAAAGGCTGCTCCAAAAGTAGTGCCTCCTACGTTATACTGTTGGCCTATAACATCAGAGGCAAATGATGGTGGTATGGCAGTAGAAGTTGAACCTTCCAACTGATACTACGTTACATTTTGTTGTCGCGTGACAGATGGCAGCAGAGGGGCAGTCTGACAGAACGGCATCTGACAGTACCAGGAGTAGTGACATGTGAATTCCCCACCAAAAAAAAAAAAAGCTAAAGATGAAGCCCTCAGTGGGTAAAGTGATGTCTTTTGGGATAAGAAAGGGATGATCCTTCTGGATTTCCTTAAACCCAGACAAGCCATTAACTCTGACCACTGGCTGCATCATGATGCTATGACTAAGTTGAAGGCTTGAACTTCCAGAATCAGGCCAGAGAAGAAAACAACCTTTTTCTTGCAACGCGATAATGCCAGACCCCATACCAGTATGAAGACTGTGAAGTATATTACCAGTCTTGGCTGGACTGTCCTATCACACCCACTGTGTAGTCTGGGTTTGGTGCCTTCTGACTTCTATCTACTCAGGCTGAAGAAAGATGGACTGTATGGGCAACAAATTCCCAGATGTCAAAGGTGTCATAGCAGCTGTGAAACAGGTTACCTCCTCTAGTGCAGATTTTTATGAACGCAGCATGGAGGCTCTTGGTCATCACTGGCAAAAATGCATTGCTAATGTTGGTGACTGTATTGAAAAACAGCGCTTTGTAGCTGAGAATTTGCTCTGTCAAACAGTGTTATTGTTCCTTTTGTGTCTGTTGTAATTTCCGCGGAGATAAATAGGAGGGCTTTCAGAGTTACTTCTGTATTAACCTGTGGAGGTAAAGTGAAATAACTTTTTCATCTAGAAGAGGACTGTGCACATTCAGCTATGCTCTAGAAAGCAGTTCTACTCTTGGACAACTAGTACCATAGGTAGGTATATTTTTTTTTTTTTTTTTTTTTTTCTGGTAAAATCAAGTTTAAAAATTAAGTAAAGTTCCTTTCATCTTCATGCTTTTTTAATAAGCAAACAAAATAAGTAAAATGGCTAAATAAAAGTTCCACATAGGCATGGTTAAAAGAGAAAAGGAAGGATCAGAATACTGCACAAGATGTTTGAAGTTCTCTTTTGATCATGGTTAAATTCAAGCCAATGACAAAGTTCCATGCAGCAGCTTTTCTTCATGGGAAATGTGTCAGCCTTGAAAACTAAGATGTGAAATATTAGTTCTGTAAAATAACTTTAAACATTTCAAATGACTTCAGGAAGACCAAATAATTATCCTAGATTTGTATAATGATGAGTGTTCCTGATTTTTGCTGAGTTAGGTAGAGCACTTGGCTGTGGAAGGAAATGTAATCAAGAGACTGACTTATGTGGGTTTTGGAGTAGGGACAGAAGATCTGGGAGCTTTCTGTTTCTTGTTTTGTTTTGTTTTATTTTTTGAAGCAGAGTTAATAAAAGTGGACAGATTACAAAGTTCACCACTCATATTAAGCATGTTCCGTCTAGATATGTTTAACCTATATGATACAAAAATGCCATCAATGCAAAGACTGTTATTGTCATAAAAGTATGGTAGTGTAATTTATGCTGAGCTAACATCTTGGCTACTTATCTTGAGAAGGTGGTGGTTGTTGAGGTTTTTTTGTGTGTGTGGGGGGGGGGGTTATTTGTTTGTTTGTTTAATTTTTTTCCCATCCTCCCTTTAAACATGGATTTGTGTAACACAAAAATACTGACAGTACTTCCTCACTGCTGGCAGATGTGCTCTGTATGACTCAGTGTTCCATTCTTGTGGTCGATAGCTATTTAGTCTTGAAATGTGAACTCTGGAAAGACTCACAAGTTTAATTTTTTTTTGTTGTTGTTGGTTGTTTGTTTTAATGTGTAGTTTAAATGCAATGTGGCATGTAGAAAGCCAGCACTCTGGGAAATCGATTCAAATAGTAAGAACAGCTATGTCTAAAATGGGATTTCTTTTGGAAGAAGATGATCCTATTCCTGCTGCTAGGGAGGAAAATAAATAGTCAGAAACATCTGATTTTTTTTTTTTTAAATCAGAATTCCTCTGTCAAACTAAGGCTATCCAAAATGTAATGTGAGTGATGAAGGGCCATGCCTTGCTGTTTTCACTCATATAAATAGTTTATTTGAGCCAGGTGATTATACTATGTAGACTGCACCAAAAGCAATGCCTCCTGTTTATTTCCATTGAAACTACAACAGATAGAAAGAACACATTAACACTGTTTTGTAGAGTAAATTCTCAGCTACAAAATGCTATTTGCCAGCATAGTAGATAACATTAAATGTGCATTTTTGCCAGCGAAGAACAAGAGCCTGCATGCCACACTCATAAAAATCTGCACAAGCTATTCATGGTCATCTGAAACATGGCTTGTGTTTCATGTTGCCACTGCTGAGACACCCTGCCACGCTCACAATGCCTCACTGTGCTCACATCCACAGTTTGGTCTCCCTCAACATTTATCAAGGATTGATAGATGCCAGTGGGTGCCATCTTTTTCCACAGGGAGGAATTCAGTTCTACCGCCTTGCTTCATACGCACTTCTCCATCAGATGCCACAGTGTCAGTGTGACCCTCTGCTGCCGTCTGTTGCGTGGCAACAAAATGTAATGGAATATTAGTAGGAGAGTTCAACGTCTGATGTCTCAGGCCAATATAATAAAACAGGAGGCATTACTTTCAGAGCCCTTGCATGTGTAAATGTATTTATTTAAAGGTATGTGTGTGTACTGTGTGAAGATGTTGTTAGATGGTCTTTTAGAAAGCAGAGTAATCTTTGGCAATGACAGGAGTCCAAATTCCCTTTTTAACAGCCAGGCTAATCAGCAGCAATTAAAAGACAAAGTAGCTGACTAATGTCACCAGTTGTCATCTTAGTGATCAGTTCACACCTCCACGACAATAACATCAACCCTTCAAGTGCTCTAATGACCCTGAATCCCTAAAGTGACAGAAGGATTAGGGCAGCTATAATGTGCTAGAAAAGTGCTAATGAAGTGGTGGGGTTACAAGATGAGCTTCATCCTTTATAGACAGAAAAACAGAGTGTTGAGTCCCACTCTAGCAATGAAGTTCACATGGGTAGAGTCTCACTGACTTCCACATCTACTGATGATCAGGAACTTAATTAATTTAATTAATTAATTAGGGTTTTTCATTTCTGAGTTAGATCAGAAGCTCACATCTGTGGCGACTCCTTGTTTCCTGAGAGCCGCAGATATTTCTAATGCTGTTCACTCTCCTTTGTTGTTTTCTTTCTTTTCTTTGAAAGTTGCACTTGTGTCTTTGGTACTTCGTGTCATTTTAACTTCCTGCAACTAGTTCTAGAGAGATTTAATTTTTTTAAGTAGAAAGTTCCTAACTGCTTTACCATGCACTGATTGTTTTAAGAAATGAGAAATTGAATATTTAATTAGAATATCGTATCATACACACGTTTTGTATCAAAAGTGCCATCTTGATCAGCATTACAAGCATTTGCGTATTTATAGTTAGATACTTTATACAGTAGAGATTTGAGACACTGATACAGAAACTGTATTCTCTCAGATGCTGTTGAATATGTATTTTAAAATGCCCGATGTGTTTACCATAAAACCAAAAAGATCCTCATCCATCTCAAATTAAAATGGAACTATATTCAGAACTCATGTCAAAAGAACATGTTAATATTGAAGAAGGGGGAAAAGAATACAACAGGCCACTTCTGTTATATTTTAAGCCCCTTCCTTCATTAGATGCTGCTCTGCTGCCTCACTGCAGCTAATTAACTTGTATATTGAAAACCCTTTAGAATGATTTGATACAGGGAGGTGTGGGAATACATCGTGCTGGGATTAGCACGTTATATCGCGCTGGCTGCGTCCCTGCTGCTTGGGTGCTGGGGGAGGGAACCATTTACAAATTTAGCTGTATTAGTGTAAATTAGTGATATCAATTCTATTGATAGCAATTCTGTGAGAATCTGCTTTATTTCAGTGGGAGACATACAGACAGATAATTTGCTGCTGTGACAGAGTCTGACCTAAAAAGATCAGTCTTGAGAAGGTTTGCAGACCAAATAATAAGAAAATATACATGAGTACTAGCAAAAAACAACCTCGTTGCAGACAAATTATTGTAACTTCTTTGATAAGCCAAAATATATATATTTTAAATATATCTGTGTATATCTTTCTAGATTTTGAATTTTCTGCCCTTCAGCTTTACAGTTAAGCACTCAGATATCTTGGTGAGCTTGGTCTACAAATATTTCCTTTTGACTACTTTATACAGTGCTATTAATAAGTCTGTAAAACACTGTACATATGTTAATTAATTATCTCTTAGTGAAAAGCTCAGCTTTTTGTGGAAAATTGGCTCTCAGGACATTTTTTCCCCCTATTTCGGAGTAGAAATGAAAGCAGACTGTAATACATAGCACAGGTACAAATTTCTGAATTCTGAGTTCAAGCCAAAGAGCAAGTCTCAGAAAAGTCACAAGCGATGTGTTTCAGCACCAGTCTGTGGAGCAGTGTGAACTTGAACCAGGAATGAATGTTGTTTTCTCTTAACTCATCTTTTTAATAACATGATTTACATTACATTATGTATTTTAAAATAAAAACAAACAAGGCATTTCCATTCCAGTCTTTAACCTTGGCTTGTAGCACTCGTTTTGAGAGGACTGCTCTGATGCGTCATTTCTCTATACCTCTGGAGAGAAATTGAGCCACAACGACCCACTTTGCATAAACTACAATTTTTTTGGAGAGAATTGCCTTTTTGTCATCGCCACCAAAGAGCTGGAAGAGAACTGACAGGCTAGTGTGGCAGAAGGTGGCACTCTGTGCCAGTTCTATTCCACAGGTCAACACATGCTATGGGGTGTAAATTCTGAAGTGCAAATGTTTACTGAGAACACTTCACCATTGGTTTATACAAAGGCAGATTCAGATCCTCTCATTTATATAAGGCTGCTGAGTTTGGTACATCCCAAATGTGAGAGGGACTCAGTAAGTAGAGATGCATATGCAATAGCAATCTTTACTGCAGGAATGTAATCTGAATATTTAATATCTGTACACGTGAACATGTTTTATCTCCCTGTAATTTTCTGTTGCAGTTCTTTATGGTTGCAGTATGCTGGGGGTAAAGACACTTTTATTTTGCTTTGATATAGTGCAGAGAGCTGTTCTGGAAACAAAGCGCATAGTCAGTCTTTTATTTATTATTTCCTTTTGTGTTCAACAGATTGCCTATTCAAAATGGAAGAGCATGAACACTGTTGCCTCCTCGGTCACCTTGCTGTGAAGTTGTAACACAACAAATGGCTAATGTATGCATACATGTGGGGACAGTTTTAACCCACATTTCACACCACCACAATCAATTCATTGGTTTGGGGGAACAAAGCAAAAACTAACAGCTCTTGCCCAGCTGCAGCAGGCAAGAGCAAGAACATATGTCAGTATCAAAGAGGGGGTAGGGCAGGAGACCCATACCCCAAACGGCAGAATAAAGGGCACCCAATTGTCTTGGCAAGGCATAGGATGACTTAAATGCTCTATTGTATGAAATATGAATGGGTCGGCATTGTGAATCGTGGTGTGGGGGGCTCCTCCTTGCTGCCTATTAGCCACATGATTAACCAGATTACACGGGGAAATGGCCAAGGTAAATAAGGCGAGCCTTCTGCTGCTTCCTCCCTGGGGCTGGAGAGCATGGAAGCCCACTGCTTTCCCCATGAGGAGGAGCTGAAAGGAAAGGGGTGGAGAGGATGGAGAACTGAGCTGTAAATGCTGCAGTCAACAATACGAAGGATTTCAAGGGCAACAGTGCAATCACGTCTTTCTGGTCAACTTACACATCACTATTGTTCCCTGTTGCCACACAACGTGCAAGTAAATTGCTTGGCCTTGTGTCCTCTCTATTTTTTTTCTGCCCTCCCAGATTAATGGAGACCCATTAAGTGGTGGCCACAAAGTATGAGGCAGGCACTGCGCCTGTCCTCTCCCGTCCATCACCTTCATATGGACAGATCAGCTTTCTGCTTCCTCCTCACCATGCATGTCTTATGGTACTGGGATAAAACTGCGACAACAATGTTCATCCATTCCAGGGCAGCTCAAAGTAAGGAAAGGCTGTTTTCCAATGCTGGAGCTTTATGGCATGTATAAACAGCTGTGACTCAAAATAAACATACGCCTATATTAAGGCAGGCCAGGCTGGAGCAATCACACTTTCAGCTTGTTCACCCTTCAAATTGTCTGTTTGCTACACTTAGAAAATCAGTGGTAAACCAAGCTGCAGTGCTGACATTGCCATCCTGTCTCCAGTTCTGTGCGATGATTTCAAAAGAAGCCACATTAGGAACGATCAGCAGTGCATGTTCACTGTATGAAATGTATAATGCAAAATACATATGTATGATGTGTTATATATATATAGATGTCAGCTGCTTCGAAAGAGAAGAGGTTTATGTCTCAAAGAAGCTGTATGTTATTCTAGCTTTCCAGAAGAAAAGGCTTCTAATGTTTGTAGGGCATGGAGCATCAAGCTCTGCTCTTTGATCCTGTGGAGGGTTAAACTGGAGGCACTGTGTGACTCTTTGCAGTGTTACCGTCAATACCTAAACTAGGATGCAGCATCCTTGCAGGGAGGAGCCCTTATGCCAGGAGCTCTTTGACGCAAGCAGTGTGCCCAACTGCACATCACTCAAAGCTGTCAGGCTCCCAAAGGAGACCATCACTCCCTGAATGCTTTTAGGGAGATTTTGGTACCTGAAGTTGTAGATGCTCAGAAAGTATTTAAGTGGGTTAAACAGAGACCTGGTTCTGACTGGAACAGAAAAGAATTTAGAGATAATAACTGTAAATGTGGTTTTGAAATTAGGGGAAAAGGGGCAGTCTGACTTTTGTGAATTTCTTTCTTTTTAGTTTCAGGTGACCTACTAACAAAACTCAGCACAACTTTATGAATAGTTTGGCTTGGCCCATATTTGCATTCTTTCCTAAATAAAATATTCAGCTGAAGCTTTTTGCCCAAGACAACTTGGACTAGTGCATTGAGATTACCAGTTAATAGCTAAAGAGGTTAAGAAACGGAGTGGTGAATGAGAATGGTAAACTCATCAGTATTCCATGGATTAAGATCCATACATTTTCAAATAGTGCTCTAGTTATGAAAATATTTACAAATCTTAAGGTTTCCTGGATGTTTCATGGAGAAAATGGTGTAGTTTTTGTTTTCGGTTTGTTACATGGGTGGTATCAATACTGGTCATGCAATCAAGATATTAAAAACATAGTCTATGTTCGGTTTTATATCCACAGAAAGAAAAAGACTGGAGTGGAAACCAAGTAACTCCAAAGTAAAAAGGGCACTTATCAAAACTTATGTGTAAAAAGTAAGTGGCACCCTTTGCTTTTGGCTCTTTACAATCCTAAATTGTTGATAAAACTCCCAAAACACAATCTCACGTAGTTGGCTTCTTAATCATCAGCTGGAGTGTCCTATTGTAGTTTGCCTAGAATTTCTGGTAGAAGTCTGCTCTTTGCTCCTTGTACTTTCATTGCTGAGAATACTGACACCAGCATCCCGACCAGTAATCTAAACTCAGAATTTTCACTTCTTGCCCTAATCTGTGGTGCACTGTCATTTTGCTTGGTTATACAATAACTGTATATTTTGCTCACAGATAGATGGATGCTTGCCTATATTGAGGCAGCCTCTGAGTTCTGTACATGTGTTTTGAATAGAAGATGTGACCTCTTGATAAACGTGTTTTTTAATACCACATTTGATAATGTGTTTGATTTGCAAACACACTGAATTTACAGAATTTCACTGAAAAGAAAAGCCCTCTGTTTACAATCATACTTTATCCCAATACATTATTTTTTTTCCGCATAGCAATCTTCATTTGCAAACTAAGGATACCTAGAGCTTTGTATATGGGCAACTTCTTGTTATTTTTATCTAACTAACTCAGAATAGCTCAGTGGAATATCATGGTTTTCTACAGTCTGTATATTGTCTACAAATGGCACACTCTGTTACTGTACCTTCAATTTTCCAGTAGTTCCTATATAGTGAAAGTTTGTATTCTCTTCTTGCTCATCATACTATTCCACTGATTTTTGAAGCAGCTGCAATGGTTTTGGGAATAAAAGCTCAGTTCAGATCTCAATGTTGACTTTAAAATTTGATTCTCTACAGCATCATTTTTATTGTTTTCCATGCTTTGAAACACCTGGAGTTGAGCCACCCTTATGTATGCAGTGTGCCAATTCAAAGGAGAGGAACTTCCTAGGCAGGTTTTCTTCTACTGGGCTGCTTTGTTGTTACACAGAGCCACAGGAGGAGCATATTGATTTCACCCTGAGAAGGAAGGGTGAATTGATCTGATAGTGAAGTGATGCATTTTTGCTGAGAAGGGAATTTTTTTTCCAATAGGGAAGGAACAAATTGACTTATTGGTTAATTGAAGGAGAAAATTGACTGGGAGAGGCAGTGAGAATTTGATGAATGCTAACTGCAGGAAAGAAGGGCTTTTCAAATATGTGGACAAATATTTACTTCTTTCCTCATTTGTCTGCCTTGATGGTTAAATGGAGATGGGTCTTCACTCTGACTCCTTTTGGTATACTCTGTTTCCCTGGACTTCTGCAAGATAGGCAAGCCTGGATTTGGTGCAATATTTTTACTTCTGAAATATGACTGGAAATATTTCTCCATTTAAGTCTGCAAAACTTTGTTACTGCTCTTTTTTTTTTTTTTTTTTTCTTTTTCCCTAGAGCTGCAGTTTAAGCTTCATTTGGAGGCTTCCAGTAAATGTTCTTTGTCATTAACTGCAATTGCTTAATCCAGGCCTGGATTGCAATGTATGTTAAGTACATAACGCCACTAAAATCAATAGGAATTAATACTTTTTCCTTTAAATAATCCTCTAGACCTCACTAGGCAACTCTCAGCTTTGCTAGGACCAGAACTGCTTCCAAGATGTGGTCATTGCTCTGTAACTCTTTGGAGGAATAGACTTGTTTTGCTCTGCAGGCTGCAATACCTGGTGCCGTGGCCTTCTCTTCTCTGGCTGGGCCTTCTAAGTGCTACATCAATAAAAATAATAATAATAAAAACAATGAAGGTACCAACACAGTAGTAATAAATAGTTATATATTAGTGCCACATAAATATTAATTAATCCAATGCTTAATTCAATTTCTAATTAATTTAGAATCCATTTCCTAACTTCTATGTGGATGCAGTTGCCATAATCTTCTTTTCAGAGACCTTCAAGAGAGCAGAAGCATTTTAATTTCCATTTTACAGACCTGACATTCTGACAAAGGCTCAGAATACTGTCATCTGAGGACTTAGAGCAACCTCTTAGAGCAAGGAGGTGTCTGTCCTCTCCTTGGGAAAGCCATGTTTTTAATGGGGGTAGGGAAGGAGCCTATTCAGAGAATTTTCTGTGTTGTGGGACAGAAAACAGCAAAGTCTCCAGGGGCCACGGTGGTTATTGGAGCTCAGTGCTGTAATGTTACAGTAATTTCCCTCTTGCAATGACATTACCTTAGGGACTGGGGGGAAATGGAATGCTGAGGACTGCTTTGACTTGCGAAGAAGCCGTGTTTGTCCCTTCTTCCCCTAGAAATCTTCTGACAGGCTGAGACATGTCCCGGCCTTGTTTTTGTCACCGTTAGGTATAACTTAGTCGCCTTCACTGCAAGGGTATCATAGGAGTGAGCTCTGTGAAGAAATGATATTTAACTCTTGAGAAGAGGAGAAAAGGACCTTTAATTAGCAAGTGACAGAGCTTGCCTATATGCTGTCTCCCAACAGAAGAAAAAAAGAAAAAAGAAAAAAGTCTTGAAGTAATTTGTACGTAAGAAAATTCTTGGGTGTGAGTCAAGGATGTCTTATTTTGAAGTATCACATACTCAGTATGTTAAAATCCTAGGAGCAGCTTTGCTGCAAGTCGCTCATCCCAGGCAACCAGTTCTACCTCTGCGCAACTGTAGGAGCACCAGAGGGAGGCGAGCGGGGGAAAGGTATTAGGGGAAGTTTGTGCAGCTGGAAAAGATCTTTAAATCTAAATCCTTAATGGGAAACTTATGAATGCTCCAGAGCTGAGCAAATATTTCACAGTGAATAATTTATATGACAGTACTACTACTAATAGTGAGCTGCTGTGGTTCATTGTCCGGCTGGGTGTCACCACTGTAGGACAGCCCTTGCTCTCCCCGTGCGCTGCCTGGGATTGCACCTTGGGCTGAGCCAATCCATCATTCTGCCTGGGGAAGAATAGCAGCTGGGTTTCTCCATAAAACAAGTGAGTATGATTGAAGGATGCTTTGCTCTGCTTTTCTCTCTAATAATTTACAAGTTTTCCCTTGCAGGAAGTGGAACCGGAGAAAGTTTCTTCCAAAATGAAAAGCTCGCTCGCAGATTGACTGTTAAATGTGCGCTGCGCATTTGTCAGGGATGCTCTAAGTGGTACTAAAGCTGACAGAATACAAGCAGGAGCTGACAGCTTCACTCTAGTTACAGCTGATTAAAGGCTGCAGGGGCCTGGGGGCCCCATCTCTAAAAGAGGACCTCTGCAAATTCACCACAGCGCTTGCAGTCTGCGTGCTGTACATCAGCTGGCACAGAGTATGCAAAGTATAGTGCTCCTTAACCGACTTCTACCTCCAGTTTTGGAGTGTGTGATAACAGAAACAGACAAGTCATCAAAAATGCTAATGAGAATTGCATTATATTAGGTACTTACGTTGCATTGTACATACAACAAACAACAGAGTAAGATGTAAGCACTGCAAATGTTGAACTTTGGTGTAGGTTTTAGAGAGTCCCCTCCCAACCTGCTCTCCATTTCCATACCCTTTATTTACAGCATAATAAATCCTATTGTTTCTTGGTATCAAAAAGTGCATAGTGCTGCCTAGTAAGAAAGGAGAAAGCAAATTAACTGCTAACTTAGTCCGGTATGTGCACCTTGTGCCTACACCTATGCTGAGCCAATTTATCCCTCGGGAGAACTTTTTTTTCAGTTCTGTCCCAGGTCAGTTCACCACAATGGATTTCTTTATTTTTTAATTTTTGTTCCTTCACTGTGTTCTTCTCAAGTGTCAAGAGAAATGCTTCACAATTGCATATTCCCTCCCAAATATGGGTGACAAAATATAAGAGTGTATCAGTTTTTTAAGTTTTACTGAAGCCATTAGAGATTTTTCCTTGAATAGAAATTCCTTGAATTTTTCCTTGAGTAGAAGAATCTATCAGGAGCTTTCTACTAAGCAAAACAACTGTGTTTTCCCCTTCTGCCCTGAACTTCAGTCTTTTTTCATTAGCACCAAAGGCCAGATTCTCATAACTGTTGATTAAAAAAAAAAATCCATTCAATCTTTAGAATACTTTGGTAAGGTACTTTTTTATAACATGTGAAAATAAATCACAGCTTGTGTCTTAAAATCGGAACTGCAAGCACAAAATAGGTCGAGTAACAGTCATTTGTTAGCTTTTTTTTTTTTTCTCATTAATCCATTAATGCATTTTTAGAAATGCTAAATATTTAAAGCTCCAGACTGAGAGCTATTTTAGGATGATTATTTTTGCTTAAGGTGAGCTCAGGTAATGCTTTGGATCTCCATTTTCATTCACCTAATGGGAAATCACTTCCCTTGTCGAGAGGAAAAACAAGATGTATGTCTTCAAATAAAATACATTTAAAAAGCAAATCGTTCTTTATCCCTTAGCGATGGGAAACTGTTTGTAATTAGTTTAAGCAAACGGTTTAACTGTGTAGCAGGGTATCACAAGATCATATTCATATTCTGATCTTCTTGGTGACTTCTTAAATGCAGTCAGGAATACCTGGGGGCTTTTGAACTGCAGGACTCGAGAACTTTGTTGATTTTCTAGCGGTGATCAATGAGAACTTGTATACACATATTTCAGTATGTACTGCATATATTTATATATATATACACACACATATGTATGCATTTAAATGTCTGTACATGTAACTACATGTAAGTTTATGTGTGTAGAACTTGAATACCATGAAACAAATGCGTATACACATACAGACAGTATTTGCCCTCATCTTCCCCTGGTTCTCCTTGAGATTGTCTTTATATTTATTTGTTTAAAATTATTATTTTTTTACTTTTTTTTTTTTTTTTTTTTTTTCTGAAGCAATTACACTCAGCCTTAGATAGTATTTCAGGTTTATTTTAAAATAAAGATAATATAAAAGTTAATAATGAAAGTAGGAGAATGTAACTGCTATTAGCGAGTGGGTTTATATATATACATAACGTATGGGAACTGCTGAGTCATGGCCTGAACCCCTGATTGATCACCTGAGGCGAGCAAAACCAGAGGAGCACAGGTGAAGGCAATTCACCTGTGCTGCCGGAAGGGGGGGAGCCTGGCTGCACCTCTCCTAGACCTATTTAAGAGCTGGCTACCAGTGGGGAAAGATCTCTTCTGGAGATCTGCTCTGCTGGAGTTTTGTAGGTGAGCCTAGGATAGGGGTAAGTCTTCTATTTATTCTCTTTTTGTTATCATGATCTGCTTTGCTAAACTCTCTTGTTTATTTTGTAATTATAATATCTTAATATTTATTGATTATACATGTGGTATATATGTATGCATAGAAAGTAACACATAAGTTAGACTCCACATGTGAAAATTGTATGTGCTCTAGGAAAGATGCACTGGTCTATTGACAAGGGTTTGGAGAAGATGAAAATAGAGGGGAGAAAATGAGCGTTTAGGAGATACGGGAAAAGAGGGCTTAGGAAAAGCAATCATGTTTTGCAAAAGTAGTTCAGTTTGTATAATTTATTTCAAACATGGATCCTCTCTGGTGTGTGAATGCACTGTCCCTTGTGCCCCCTCCCTCTTTCTCTTGCTTTTCTTGTAAAAATAGGAATTCCTGTACTGCTTGCATTACAGCATCTCACTTCAGATGGGGAGCCTGGCAGTAGCTAAGTACTTGACTACTTACTGCTGATGAGCCCTGTTGCTGGTAATCTAGATTTATGGTAAATCTACCCTTTCCCTTCATCTACAAGGTCCAGGGACATTCGGGTAGCCAATCTGCCCTTAAATATGTCTCTGAGGAAATGGTGCTAATTAGTATTGGAATTTACAGCCTTCCATTTTATTGACTTGTCCTACTTTCTTCGATAATTAACTAATGAGTAAAGTAATGAGCTATGTTAGTCAGTCATGATGTTCAATTAAACAGCAAATCAATTATTGAAAATAGTTTCGGACAGCTCTTGCTCTGTCATAGGGTGTGTGTGTGTCTGTACAGCCCTGTCTCTAGTGCACTCCCTAGATGTGGCAGCATCAGCCCTTGGGGGGCACCTTGCTGTAGGGAGGGGGCTGTGTGGTCACAGCCAAAGCAGTCTATGATCCCCTTTTGCTCGCTCTGTCTATCCTCTGCTCAGCTCTTCTGTACAGCGCTGTGATGCTGGGGCTTTCCAAAGTGATCTGCGTTGGGCAGGGAGAGATCACAAAAGTCTGAGAATACACAGAAGGGATGGCAAAGAGTTTGGAATGCTTTCTCATTGTGACCGTCACATCACAAGTCTCTTTCACAAGTCTCTTGCACAGCATGCACCCAACCTGAGAGAACAGGATGTCAAATCCTGCAAGGGCAGGGCAGGTTGTGGTTCTTCACAGCAAAGCAGGAACTTGGGGCCTGACCTCAGTCTTTACAACACAGGCAACTTCATTTTCCATGGGCTGAGCAAAGATCTTTCTGAGAAATAAGTAGATATCATCTCTGATGTGGAACTGCAGCTATGAAATTTGAAAACTAACTTGCATCATCACTTAATCTCTTGCCACTTCTTCAGTATAATTGTTCATTCGTTTGTCCTTTATACCTCTACTGCTTCCATCAGGTCCTTTGCTTCTCCTTGGCTGCTGCACCAGCTGATACGTTCTGCAGGGTGCACTTGTCACCCTCCTTGTGACACCCAGACTGCTTGCTGCATTTGCTCTTAGGTTTAGAATCATAGAATCGTTTAAGTTGGAGAAGATCATCCAGTACAACCATCAGCCCATCACCACTATGCCCACTAATCCACAATCCTTAGTGCCGGCTCTGCTTTTGTTGTTGGGCTGGCTGCAGCCTTACTGCTGCATACAGCAGGCAGACCTGTCCAAAACATTCAGTCTAGGAACAACTTTCACCTTCCCACTCTTAAAAAATAAGTTTTGACTCTGTTGAAAGACCACTTTGCTGTGGGCAGCAGAAATTTTTTTACAGGTGGCGGCAGTACCACATTGAGCGGTTTGATGGTTTTAGAAAGGCAATAAAAAAGCCTAAGTTCTTAGTGGAAAAAATTAGGTTCGCCTTAACATCTTAACCTAATATTGTCAGACATGTCGAACCAGAAATAACACTCTTAAAGCCTTGTCATGCTCTCTTGCGATTCTGTTTGCGTAGCAAAGTGTCACAAATAGTGACATGCCAGGCTTGTGGGCACTGCATCATACAGGTTTTCCCTGTAATTATTGGCTGTTAATAATAGTCATCATACAACTTTTTTTTTTTTTTTTTTTTTTTTGCGGCGCCCCCCCCAAAGACAGCAAGCGAACAGCTCTCCCCATCTTAGATCTGGGAGGAAAACAGGCCAGTGAGCAAGGTGCCTGAGTATGGAGATGAGAGGCTGAGTGCTGGCCATGCCATCCAATAGAATGGAGAGAATTGGAGAAACAAGCCAAAACAAATCAAAGACAGTTCAAAAAAGGCAACATAAAGTTTTCATTTCCAAACAGTTTTAATTCACTGTTTGTGCTCTTTACTGAGAATATGCAATGAACACAAACATTCCCATATGAATTAAATTACAATTTACATATGAATTACATTAGAAATATGAGCTACACTAAAGAGATAATTAGTGCTGTCCTGGGTTATGTGAGCGCAAACAAAATTAAATAAGAACAATTTCAAAGCCAAGTTTTGCTTTGCCTTTTCAACTAAGCCGGTTTAATCAGCGATAATGACTGAAATAAATCCACTCCGTATAAAACAATGCACGAGGCAGCAGACTGTGTGAAATGCCATTACTAAGTCCTGTGCCTGGGTAAATCACACCGCCAAGCAGGAGCACAATGGCACAGGGGCTATGGAAAACATGCTTGCGCCGGATGCCAGTTGCTGGGGGTGGTGGTCCCGGAGGGCTGGGGAGGGAACCACAGGCCAGTGTCACTGCTCTACTGATAGCAGAGGGACAGGGGGGCTGCAAGGGGATTCTTTTAATCCTTATATAGGAGTGAAAAAGGGCTGCCACGGGAGCATGCCAGCTCTAAGACAGAGCGGTGAGAGGGAGGGGAGTGGGAGAAGCAGAGGAGGGGGGATGAGGAGCGAGCGAGGAGGATAAAAATACCCAGCAGAAGCAAATACCTGCTCATCGGTGCCTCAGCCCCTAAATAGAGCAATGCTTTACGACTGCCTTGCCTAATGAGCTAAACTCTGGTGACCATAAAACTGAAATATAATTATGACATTAAAGATGCCTATATTTGAACTTAATTATTAATTAATTTAATGAGAGAATAGGAGGCTGTAAAATTGCTAATTAAGCGGCTCTGTAAAACTGCAGACGGCGGAGGATTTACCAAATGATGAATCCCACAACAGTATTTGGGCTATATCAATATTCTATTAATATACAGTGTGCCAGAGGTACTGGCTAGCGAGCTACTCACAGTTAAGCCGATGTGACAGGCATACAGAGTGAAAGAAAATGAAGGACATAAAATTCCAGATGACAGCAACCTTGAAGACGATCTCTGCCCCCACCTCTGTGGCAGCTCCTGAAATCAGTTAAACAAACTCAGAATCGCAGGGTGAAAATCAATCTTGCCATCGCAAATGCGAGCAGACGACGCACTTAAGGTCGCAGGCGCCGGGGCGCTGCGTTGCTGCTCTCCACTCACATGCAGGGATGGTCAGAGCTGATCTGGACTTTGTGCCAGGGAATGGGAGAGGTGCAGCCCCAGCGTGTGCGCTGCCTGCATGTGTGCAGGGAGCTGAGCGAGAACAGAAAATAACTGTCCCTGTGTGATTAGCAAAATTAAGCTCAAGTGAACCTGCAGGGGCTGCTTGCGAACCTGCGGGGGACAATTTTAGAGATTCCCACGCTGCTCTGTGAGCGTACAAGGAGTTTCACTGCAGTGTTTGAATGGCAATGCTGCCGGGATGACGTTCGTTTTAAAATACAGGGAAGGAATGAGTGCAGGAAAATGTTTTCTTGTAGCACTGAGCCTGATTCAAGGGTTATCAAAAGAGAATGCGTGGGGACGTATCACAATGCATATGTGTTATGTCAGCCACGACTGATTAGTGAGGGGTAAAAAGGGAAAAATGTAGGCATCCCCATATAGTTTCTTGGAAAGAATGAAATACTGCTGGGCAATGCAATGGAAAAACACCAGGTTAAATGTATGAGGTACATTTTAGTATTAGCATGAATGCTTAAAACTGGTGCTTTTTGAACCTGCTGCATGGCATGGATTTTCTCTTACAAATTTTGCTTTCTCAGCATGTGGTTGGCAGCAGCAAATGGTGATTTGACAGGAAAGGTTGAAGAAAGTATACCAACAAAATAGGAGGGGAGATGCATACCCTACTCGAAGGGGAATGTCAGAGGCATTACAGTAACATCTCCCAGTTCTGGAAAATTGATGGAGGATCCTGAGGTTAAGACAGGAGCTGTGTTCTTAGGTCCTTTATGAATTCGGAAAAAAGTACATCAACTTTTTCTGCATCTGAGTTTCTGCTTTCAAAGCTAGGAATAACAGCAATTAGTTGCCACTTATTTTCAGGTTTTAGATCACTAAATTTATGAGAAGGTAACATCAGGTAATCTGAAAGTGTCATTTCTTACTGACTGGTTTTGAGACAACTTTAGGATGCTTTACTTTTTTTTTTTAATATCCATTTGAGACACACAAATGAATGTTAAGGAGCTTTGTGTTTCATGTGATGGTCTGATTAAACTGATCTCAGATACTAATGCTGCTCCTGGTCTCTGGACATTGAGAAACCTCACTGGTGGGTTTTATGTGAAAATCTGCAGCTGAAAGAGCTGCTGCTTTAAAAAATCTTGATCCCAATTTAGAAAACTGCTCTGGCTGGTTTCCATCTTATAATATGTGCAATTAATAAATATGAAAGCTTCTATGCATTTATTATCATTGTTTCATGCCCTGCAGTTTTATAGATCCAATTTCTCAAAAAGTGACTTCTACCAGAAATAAATCCAGGCAGATTTCTTCTTTTGTGAGCCCAGCTATCGAGCCTACTCCCATGGCTGCAGGCTTTGTGAGCTCTGAGATGTGTTTCTCTGGCACAGGTTTCAGTTCCATGAAGATGGATAGTGACTGGATAGTTTGAGCTGGTGGGTTTCTAGTAAAACTGGCTTTCTAGTAAAAATGAAATGCTGAATGGACTCATAATTGCTCTGTTGCAGGTTACATTATTTGGACTATTGAAGAAAGTTACTCTCTGTCCCCTCTCACAGAGCTGCCACAATTGAACTTGATGACTGATAGCTCATACTCCTTGCCACAGGAATCCTACCTGCAGCACAGTGGCTGTCCTGAAACGGGAAAATGAGAAATATTTGAGGAAGGGAGAGTTACTGTCAAATCTAATGCCTGTTGGGAGTTTTCTGTGTTACTTTCTGCCATCCAATTGTGAGGAGGTCATGGGCAGGGCCTCTTCATTGCATGGATTGTGAGATGACCAACTGACAGCTCTGAAGCTCACAGTCAACTTCACAAGCCAACAAGCCCTCGCAGAATGTGTTTTTGGCTCCTTGTTCTGTCTGAGGGCTTCTGACTGGTCACTGTTGTATGTCTGTGATGGTAGTAGAAATGAGCCTCTCTCTGGGTACCAACACCCATGATAGGGGTGCTGTTTCCAGCCATGTGCTGGGTTTACCCTGACGTGGACCACAGACCTCTCATAGCAGTTTGGCCAGTTTTTGCATATGTCACAGTTTGCATCCCTTGGGGGTTGTGAATTTTGTAAGTGTATGGGTAAAATCCAGCTGCTGCTCGGAGCAAAAGCATAAAGAAAGGGAACTGTCAGGCTTGATTACCAGGAGAAAGATCCAAAGAAAGAACAGGCATCATCAACCACTACTGGGATTGTAGTCACGTGCCAGGGCCTCACTGCGAAACTGAAAAGCCTGTACATGTCCCTAAATTTCACTGATTTGATTTAATTCCTGAGGATTTAAAATGTTTATTTTAACTGGGATTTAAATAATCAAGGAGGCTAACTTGGTTTAAGTTAGCTGTTACTTTTGTTTGCATTTGTCCTTTTACCCCCATTAGAAAGCTTGACTTTCATTGGTTCATAAGCAGTGAAGTATGTGGCTTACTTCATACTAAGCCTCCTACTCCATGCATTTGTCACTGATCATATGCATACAGTATATCTTCACCCATTTTTAAGTCAGCTTTTTTGTTTAATATAATTTAACATGTTCTTTCTTTATTTTTTACCTTTACATAATGTTAGTATATGATGACTACCTCACCTCTCCTTTATGAGGTGAATACTGTATACTGTATATTTTGGTGATGTTTCTCTATAAAGGATGTTATAGAACTTGTAAGATCTTTCCTACTGCAGGAAACATACTATAAAAATAGACCTCACTAAGTAATTCCATCCTGAAATTGATGAGTGTGAAGAAAAGAAACACAAATTCAATCAAGGTTTTTTTTTTTTTTTCATTTAAAGCCAGCATATCAAGTAAAAGAAATAATGTTACGACATGCTTAAACCAAGTGTTTCTGTTCATAATAACCATCAAGGCCTTCAATTTGTCAGAGCTCAACTTTTTCAATCTATGATATATATCACAATTGAAAGAAAAATACAAGCTCTTTTTTTTTTTTTTTTTTCAGTTTCCAGATTTCTCATTGTTCGTGGAAGTATATTTTGAACTGAACTAATTGAGTTCATTGCAACAAACAGCAAAATTTCTTTATAACTGAACACAAAATTACTGCGGTTAAAAAGTACATTGATGTTCAAATAAAATTCAGTTTATAGCTCTTTACCATTGATTCCCCAAGACTGGTGTTTTGACTCGTTTTTGAAATCTCAGAGTAAAACCAGCACTGCTTAAAATCATGTGGCATTGCAAAACTAAAAGACAGAGGAAACACAAGGCACAATTAATAAAAATGTAAGTTTCTTTCTTTATCTTGAAGTCTGTAGATTTGGAAGTTGAAGTCTGAAGGGGAAGGATTACCAATTTGTCAAAAGAGAACAGAATTTGCATTAGTTCATCTCACTGCAATCTTTCTTTAAATCAGAAGAAAGGGCACAGAATGAAGAAGATAGGAAATGTTTGGATTCAACTTGTCTCTCTCAGGAAAACATGTCATTTATTATATTTGGCTTAAAATCTGAAAGCTAAAAGGTGTTCTGTCACATGTATCTTTATCTTATCAGTATGATGAAATTTTGAATTGTATTAAATCAACAACTCTGTTGTTCCACAAGATGAACATAATAACATGAGCTCCTCAAGCTAACTGAGATAAGTGGGTTAGCAGTGATGAAATATATAGATATTTTTGAACACACAGGAAGGAAATATGTGTAGCATGACGGTACTATTTTTTGGTAGATGTATGTATGATTACATAATATTGGAGGAGGTAAAGTGATCTGATTTTCTTGTTTTGTTGGTTTTTGATGAGATCTTTTTACAGGAAGGAAGGTAAAAGAGACAATTTTGGGTCTGCCAACTACAGAAAGCTTGTCCTTGCAATTTATTTTGCTACTAGATTACACCTTCATTTTAATCTCTCCTAGCCAGCATCGTTCACCATTTATTTATGAATGTTCTGTGAACTTTTCCATACCCTGAATTAGATGATTATCATAAACCCTCCTCCAGATGCAAGTATATAGAGGACAGCGAATGGATTTCATCTGCTTAAGCAAGCTGCCATGACCTCTGTAGATATTTTGCTGCAGGAAATTAAACAGCCTTTCAGATGATGTCAGGAGGAAGGTTGAAGTCTGGCAACCCTTTATGGTTGGCACATGCTTGAGAAATCTAACTGGATTCCTTTATTTTGTTCCCAATCAAAAAACCCAGCAAGCATCACAAGCAAGAATGAGTCAGTCTTTCTTGTCCCAAACTCTGAGCGTGTTAATCTTTTCCTTACTGTCAGTTTTGATTTACTTCTGGAGGAAAAGGAAAGTAAGAAATCAGCCTGGCTGAGGTTGACTGCCCTCTCCTGCAAACCTAAATACCAAGGTCTGAGCTCTCCCTCTGTCTTCTAGCATCGGGAAGGAAACTGAAACACTTGAAGTGTTCAGAAATGGTGGTCCCTGCAAAGCCTTTTGCTAGGAAGCTTCACAGCCTGCTGCTGCAATGTTAGAGTGCTTTGACAGTGCTTTATCCAGCTGAAGGAAGGCATCAGGAATAAAATCACCTTACAGGAAATCCAGGACAAGCCAGGAGTCAATCTTTTTTCTTATTTCTTCTCTTTCTGTGGCTGTCAATCGTGTTATGCTTGAACACAAAATTAGTTAAAAACCCAGTTTTTCAGAAAAGTGTTTAAAAACTGTTCTAAATACAGTTCCCGTCCTAGATTTCAGTGAGACCAATCAATAGTTAAGCCCATGCACCTGTTTAAGTGCTAGACTGTGTTTATAGGTAAATTTTAGCTTTTATCCCCACCTTAATCCTTTCGTTCTTTTTTCCTTTTGATTTACATAAATAAGTAATTATTATTTGTTGTATAAAAGGCTTCCCATACATGCTTTCAGAGAAAACCATAGCCAAGAATGATAAATACATTAACAAACCCTGATAAAAAGGAACGTAAGTATAAAAACAAAATGGAAAGATATGAATTCTAACTATAAAAGAAATAATGTAATTATAGCAAAGGTGCCTTCTTTACATGTACAGTACAGTTGAAGGCAATCCTTTCTACTTCTGAAAAGCATATCTTAATGTAGACTATATTTAGCTGAAGTAAAGAAGTACATAGTTTAAGTAAATATTGCCTGAAAAAAAAAAACAAAAAAAAAAAACCACAATTGTCTATGTTTTCAGTGTATTCTCTTGAGAAACTAATGGTAAATCAAAAAAAGATTAGTAAAGTATCTCAGAACTGCAAGTGTGGTAGCAGAGGAAAAAAAAAAAGATTTGTGAAGAAGTAAAGGAAGTGACTGCAATGTGATTTTCTTTCTTACGTGTAGAGATGGCTTGAAGAGGGTGTTAGAGACAGGTATGTCTTCTGTGAATGGCTTCTAACATCATGAGTCCCATTGATCCATGTGTGACTTCAGATTTGTGGGTGTAAGGAAAGCCATAAGAATGGGGAGATAAGTCAGTCTGCATTCTAGGATAAGAGAAGAAACCCCCAGGTTCTTGAGTTCCTACCATTAACAACAGAAGGGATGCCTAAAATAGTAAATCAAATTGGAAGGATTAAATAACAATTTGGTCTTTGCATTATGAAAAGGAGGATGCCATCTGCTATGAGTTTGCTTCTTGTTTACAAATGACTTAGTCTGAATGAAGATTATAAAAAAGAGCTATTGCGCATTCCCTCAAGCAAATGGAAAACCCAACTGATGACGGTTTTCTATCGTAGGCAGAATAGCAGTGTGCCATTTATAAATGGCCGTGGATATACTGTGGATGTTTCCAAAGATAGCCCCATAGATTGACATGCACTTAGCTATCCTTCAGCTTGAACTCTCTTCAAATATACCTCATTTCCTTTTGGTGCATTCTGTCACTGTAATATTCTCAGTGCGTCACCAAATGGTATTAGGACACGTGGGCATAGCTACTGAACTGGATGACCTTATTGTGACCTTACTTTGATTTGGTGAAATCATTTCTGGTGACTCTGGTGTATAATGCAGTTCCCAAGAGTGGCTGAAAAGTCTGCTGAGCTGATCGTATGGGTTACATATGCATCTGGGAATATCAACTGCAGTGAAAAATTGGGCAGAACATGGCCAAAGTGTGCAAAAGATTTAAGTAATACTTCACAAAAATAAATTTCCTAAAACCATACAACCCCTAATCGGAAGTTTAAACATTTATTTTTCTCCATGCTTTCTTGCTAAGAGGTCAAATTTGAAAAAGCAACCCACAATCAGAGCTTTAAAGATAATAATAGGTCTGTCTAGCATCCTTCTCATTAGAAAAATGTGAAGGAAAGCCCTCTGTGTACACATGATAAAGAGACAGAAATATAGTGATTGTAGCAATGCCAACACAGGTTCTCCTGCTCCACTTACATACTTGTGGTGTCAATCAATTTACATTCAAATTTATACTCATATAAATAAAAGCAATTCTTTTCCTATGAGGAAGGAGATAATGACTGAATATTATCAGTTGCATGTTTGGTTCTGTATTATGTAAGCCATCATTAGGAGCAGTTAGGGAGCAGAGGGCCTCATTCATATTTACACTAATAACATAATAATGTAAACTAAACTTAAACAAGGGTGCAAATCAAATTTAAGCTGTTCAACCTGATACAAAAGGGACAGCAGTATAAATGAGAAACTGTCCCAGAAGCTCTTTCTCTGCAAATTGATTAATATATCAATGCTAGATGCAGTTTAGGTACCCTGTGAACAGAAATGACCTAGTATTGTAAGAGGATAGGAGTTGCTTTTAAACTGCTAGACTTGAATACGGGGATAATAATAATACACCCATGTACTCTGTTTGCTTTTTTGTTTTTGTTTTTATCTAACAAGGGGAGTTGCATTTTTTAACAGGCTTTCCTTCCATCTCTTTACAACAGCACAGCAGCCATAATTGTTGCAATAGAAGTATATTTTTTGTTTCAAAACTGCAGCGAGAGAGAAAATTTTTAAAGTTGCTTTGCATTCCCTTCTGTCCCTGTGCTCAAGTTCTTCTGCATCGCTCTTTTTTTTTTTCCCTGCATGTAAGGTTTATTTCTACTGCAGCAATACATTCTAGAGGCGGGTGGATCAGTTGTGTGTTAAATCATGAACAAAACCAATCTCTCTCTTTTTCTCCCCCTTTCTTGTTGTCTGTCCTTTTTACTTAAACATAGCTTCTAGGTTAATGATTCATTCTTCTAAAAGGCTGCTGCGCCCACCAGATTATACTGTAAAATCTGTCATTCTGTTTATGTTTAAAATACATGATTAAAGCAGTGGTCATGCTGAGGGAAATGGTTCTCACACACAACAAGAAAGGATCAATCCATGTCTGCCTATTCCAGGCTGTTTTAGTAGAGGCTGCCATTTTGGTGTGCTGCCAGAACCCAAAGAAATATGTGTGAGCTTTGAAATTTGGTAGCCGCTCTTGCACTGAGCAGAGAGAAGACCTAAAGTAGGGCTTATCACACACTAACGCACTTTTGAAAGCTACAGCAGCCAAGCTGTCTCTAAATTGCAGGGAAAGCACCAGAGAAATATATTATTCAGTCCTAATGGGAAGTGAAAAGGTAAAAAATTATATTACAAAGTGGCCTGTATGGCACCCTTTCGGGTATTTGGGGATAGGAATTTGCAGCTGGTACTTTGGAATCACTATCGGATCACATGTAGCCAAATTGTGAGTGATGCTAATGCCTCTTTATAGCATCACGCGTTGGCATAAAGGAAAATAAGAGCCAAAAAAAAGTATATTCTTTTTGTTAGTAGAGTCTGACTTATTCACCAGATCAAATGGGTTGATCCATAGAAACTAGTCGAGTATGTAATTCCAGCTAGATATTAGATTTGAGACTTGTATACACTTGAAAATTTACAAAAATAGCTCATTTGAAATAATTGCTCAGGAACAGCTATTTAGGCAGAAAGCTGTAGGGATATTTCTCAACCATTTTAGATTAGTTATCTCAGTAAATTTCTAAGTATAGTTGCTCTCATGATGTGTCCTGTCGAATGAAGATTGTGTTATTCAATTAGCTCTCATTAAGGAAGTAAGAGAAGGGTAAAAGCAGATTCTCACCGAGTACAAATTTTTAGATTTATTAAGCAGAAATGAGAATATACAAATTTAACTTCAGATGTATTTTTACCCATTGAGTGAAGCAGGCCTTCTAAAGAAACCACAAGTCTACTCACGGGAGACGTAAGTGTTTTTGAAAAGGTTGTTAGGTGTCTGAGGGACCCAAGGTGGTATAGATGCTGCAGTTCTAAATGGGAGTCAGAGTTTTGGCAGTGAATCATGATTATTAATTACAGTTATTCCAAAGAAAGGTGACTGTGGAAACTTTTGTTGCCCATCCTCAAAATTCCTAGCTCAGTTTTTAAGCAGGAGACGAATTAGATCTTAAACAAAAGGCAATCTTTTCAATGGAAGGGTGAGGTGGAACTGAAAAGGCCGTTCATCAGATGTCAACCTCTTCATAAAAGCCAGTACTGCACCTAAAAAGCGGACATCTCCAACTGCAGGGTTACAAGCAGTGCATTTAAGCACTGGGGAAGCAGAGTTTCAGTAAGAAATCCAGGCTTTTGCCCCTTCCACTTTTCTATCTGTGAGTGGAAAATGCCAGTGCCACTGTATTATATACATTTCTTTGTTTCAGTTGTTGGGATAACTGGTACAGCCTTCAAGATTCATGCACTGCTGACCACAACCTTTAGCTATTTCAGAATGCTCTGTCTTAGAGGAAAAAGTTCATAATCCTTTCTAAAATCCCATGACTAAAGAAATTACTACATGCGTATGGATTAAAAGCTAGACTGTTTGTTATATATATTTAGACCCTAATTGGAAATAGATTACTATCCAGGCTGGAATAAACACTTTTTTAATTTACCAAACCGCTGCTGACTATAAAGAGAGGGTGAAATAAATGTTTAATATATCCTATATCATCTTTCCCCAAATGGGTTCTATTTATCATCCAAATACCTAATCAATGCAAGTACATATAAAATCCACAGATTTCATAGTGCAGTAATAAGTACATGCAAATTATGTTGTCATATAAGCATAAGGGCTCAGGAAAGATGTATAATACCTATCAGACTAGTTAGCCATTATCTTAATTTTGAAAGGATTGTCCTTGTAAACGCAAGGCCATAATATAATAGGAGTTCTGAAATATGAACAATCTCTAGCTATGTTTACCATTAATGCAGACTGCACTTACATTCCCATTTCCCCTTTTCTACTGTTTATTTTTGTTAATGTTAGTGTGTCCTTTTCTAAGCAGCAATATGGTACAACATCCCATCAAATGCACTATGAAAGCTCTGAAGAGCCATCCTAAGTATATTAATTCTCCATAAAAATAAATAACCTATATGAGAGAGAGCGTTTCTATAAGGCTTGAGTTAGTACTGGCAGCTGGAGCATGAGGTGGTTAGGATCATGTGTGCCAACTCTGAGATTCATGCATGAGATAACTCATTGTAGTATTTTTTCTGCGATGGGTTTTGTTGGTGAACTTCTAATTTTTTTTATGCTCTTCCTAAAGGCTTTTCCATAATAAAGATAATACTGTCTTTTTTCCCCCTTGCAGTGGAAGTTAAAAATGCCTTCTGAAGGTCAGGTGGAAAGATGGGGGAGTCTGAAAGAGATCGAATCACACAAAAAAGACATTTCACAGCTGGGACTTTGCAAATACAGTATAGAAAAAACAACAAATATAAGAAGCAAAACCCCATCTCTTCCTAACATTACATTTGCTCTGATGTATTTTCTGAAAGCCGCCCAAGTATAACTATTTATTTTAACTAAAGTAATCAAGATTAATGTCAGCAGTTATGACACACGCTGTTTGCTAAAGAACACATAGAACAATTGCTCAAGGCAAGCTTCATTAAGAAATCAGATAAAATTAGTAAAACTGATTATATTTCAAAACTCAGCAGCAGCAGCAGCTCAAATTGCCATTCAGGAGCCTCCAATTAACACAATTGGTCTTGTTCACAATCAGCTTTGTAATCTCATTAGCCTATTATATTTTAATCATTGGGATAGCTGCACAACAAAACTTATTTTATTTTTGCACTGACTGCAGATGGCTTAAGTGAATGTGCAACATACTTCTTGCTTCTCTTGCTTTTCCTTTTCCTTTTCTTTTTTCTTTTTCTTTCTTTTTCTTTTTCTTTTTTCTTTTTCTTTTTTTTCCCAGAGAACAATGCAGACTCTTTGGAGCATTAGGAATTATCCTGGTTACAGATTATTACCATACACTCTGTCAGTACTAGGGAATGCTGACAGCAGGCATCTAATTTGGCATTAATTGGCAGGGGACTAATTGCATAACTGACATTGCTAGTGATACTCAGTGTAAGGTAGGGTTGGTGCAAAGTATCAGGAATGAGAAAGAAAGAAAGAGAGAGCAAGCAAACGCCTGCAGACAGCTCTGTGGACACATGCATATAACTCGTTTGCCTCCTTGGTGTGCTGCCTTGTTTCATAAATGTGTTCCAGAGATATTGGCCCTTGTAAAAACACAAAGTCTTTCTGTCCTTTAGGTACTGGCAGTCTGCAAATACCTACAACACCAGTGTTTCATTGATACTGAGTATTGCCTGCTGCAATGAGATTATGTTCTATTGATGGGAACTGGGGTGTAACATAGCCATCTACAGAAAGCAATAGGTTGCCCTATTTTCAAGCTGAAAATGCTATGTATTTTATGAACTGCCTCTATCTTGCACACCAGGGATGTCTCTGTGGCTAAAGCCATAATAGGATTTTCCTAAATGATACAGAAATACAAATATTCTGACTGAGCACTTTCTGGGTTCGTCTTATTTACCAGCAAGCTTTGATACAGTATTTTGCTTCCATCTTTTAAAGGACATTTTCAATTTCCCATTTCCCTTATGAGTGTTTCCTGTAAAGGTGTCAATAACCACTAATTGTGTTCTGCTTGGCCAGTCTGCAAATCAAAACAGCAGAGGCAGCAAGCCAATATGCATTCAAATCCCGTTACTTGGCTGCCTCGATCTCAACTGGAAAGATATGAGAAGGCAAATATTCATACAATTGTATGCTGAGAAATTCAGAGTTGCTTCTGTGATCAACAAAGATACCTGTGCTGCAGCTGTTCATTCTGAAATTTTAAGTGGGTTACTGCGGGGGGTGTATCAGTGCTGGTTCTTTTATCCTCAGTCCAGGAAATGGTGCATGTTAGAGCAGAGCAAATGCAAGAAGAAATAGCCCTACAATAAGAGCCAAGGGTCTGTAATGATTAAATTAGGATCTTGCTTGTACAGGCAAGCTAGTGGTAGAACACGGCTACTTTACTGGTATTGGTGGCCTAAACAAGTGATGGAATTTGGCACTGAATACTGTACAGTGAATAAAGTCTTGTATTTGATTAATTTTGCTCCTGTTTCTTGAGTTATATCTCAGCAGAGCATTAATTTTCTTCAATTGATTACTATTCCAATGTATTAACTGATTAATTTCTGCTTGTAATATTTTTCCTGATGTTTGGCGAAGAACAGTTTGTTGTCGGAATTTGCTACTGCAGTTCCAATTGCTTTGGTTGCACACTTTTGAGTGGGCCATTTTCCTTTACTGTATTGGGGAATAAGCTTTCCAGCATGGCTTTCCGTGAGTGAAGATTCCAGAAACATTTTGCGCAGATGTTATCCCATGCAGGATTGCCAACCAGCAGACCAGGCTGCCCAGAGCCACATCCAGCCTGGCCTTGAATGCCCCCAGGGATGGGGCATCCACAGCCTCCTTGGGCAACCTGTTCCAGTGCCTCACCACCCTCTGTGTGAAAAACTTCCTCCTAATATCCAACCTAAACCTCCCCTGTCTTACTTTAAAACCATTCCCCCTTGATCTATCACTATCCACCCAAAAGAGAGTATGAGAGGATAGGATATCTTTCTTCTAGACTTCTAAATAGCATATCAAACTGCAATTATAATAAGGAGGTATTTAGAAAAGAAGAAAAGGTTACTCCATCACTTTCTTTGGGGTGGGGAGGGGGAAGGAAGCAATGGTTTGAGGAGATGTGGATTGTTTTATCAACTTAAATAACCTCCAATGCAAGTTGCCTTTAGTAAGCTATTTATGATCTTCTATCCTATTGTGCTTGTTTTCTGTGAAAGACTAAACATACAGATTGGGTGAACAAGTGATATGATGCTTATTCTAAAACTGAAAATTGCTGGGAGAGGAGCATATAATATGGACTAAAATTCTTGCATACCGCTCCTGGAAATCACAAGCATGGCACAATGGGACAGCAGCTAAAGATGAGGCAAATCTGGCACCACTTTTCTGTTATGAGATATCAGTGATGTATTCACAGATGTTTCTTTTGTTGTCATCACAGATTGAAGAGTTGTTATTGGCTTCATAGTGTGTTTTGTGCAGCACCTTGGAAGAAAGCGGGTTCAGAAGGACACTGATTTCTAGACATGGCTAAAACATGGGTGCAGCTGCTGCCAGCTGCCCCCCTCACACCCTGTGCATTCTGCATTATCGCTTCATTGCACAAGTTGGTTGATGATGATTTCTGCTTTCCCGTAAAGGTTTTCTTGGTGGGGAGCTGAGGCCAGCTCATTCCTCATTCTCAGTATCAAGTGATGCTGCACTACGTAGATATTGCAGAGTGTCAGCCAAATCAAACTGATGCTGTTTAATGCTATAAGTCATGGTTTCTGACAGCTGCTGGCTTATTGGTGTATTTTGTTCATAGTTTGCATGAGCTGCAAAGGTGATGATGATATCAGTGGAAGTGTGTGGAACTGCAATGGCAGGCAGAAATGCACAGAACATCAGCAGAGCACTGGGGAGTTGAAAAGGCTTGGGGTGGGAAAGGGCTGTTGTAGCATTTAAATAGAACTGAATTCTGCTTCAGAATTTGTAATGGAGCATTTCTGACCTGTAAAGGAGAGCTGCTGCTGCAGTTACTCAAACTGACCATGCCCTTCTCTTTTCCTTTGCTCCAGAGGTTTAACCCTGCTGACCTTGAAGCAAGCTGCTTGCCAGCAGCTGCAAGTCACAGTGTGTGTGCATATACTCCATCACTCTATCTGGAGGGTGTATTGGAAAGGAAGTCAATGAGGTTAAGCTGCCAACTCCCACAGCCACCCATGAGACAAGCTAGCTACTTCTGGGCAGTAGACTGAAGTATTCCAAGCCATGGTACTGCTTCAAAAACATGCACCAGACAAGCTGGGAGGAAATTACGTCACCTTGATGTAAAACACCACTGGGATATGATGTCAAAAGTCTCCATGGGTTTAAGAGTTAAAGGGAATTTTCTACTTAGGTATTTTCTTAAGAGCAAAGTCTCTGTGGTAATTGTGAAAGGCTAGCACAGTGCACTATGTGTGGCCAGAGCTGGCTTTTAAAAGGCAGCCCACGTTTTGAAAGGTTTGTGCCCTACAGAACATTTGCCCCCTTCAGTCCTGCGGTGCTGGGGTGTGATGTGCCTTATGCCTGTTATCTGCTTTGCACGCCTGTGCTGCTCTTTTTGTCTGCTGTTTTCCATCTCTTCCCTATTAGTCTGGATGCACAATCACTCCAGAAGACCATAAGCAAAGCAAATTAAAATGATGAGCCTTGGACTGCTCACCAGCGAGCCTCAGTTCAGCTTCAGAAGTTCCTTGTTAGTATTTCAGTGTGGGATCAGCTCCCTCAGCAGCTTAGGCAGCGGCAGCAGATGGGCCTAAGAGTTATACTCCTGCCCCTCCTTGTTCTTCCTGCTGGTCCATGCACTCATATTTTGTGTTGTAAAATCACACAGTGTGCATCCCAACACTACCCCATGACAGCCACAACAGCAGCACCCTGGGACTAGCAGAAAAGGCATCTGTGGGACCAAAAGATACCTCAGGATCCCAGTATCCGCCTTCTGCAGTCCCAGGTTGCATTCCCTAGTTAAGAACCATCAATATCAATACTTAATGGTATTCTCTCTAAGCTCAGGCAGTGAAGAAAATAGGGTTGTTATCTATCAAAGCACATTTTAGTTTTTGACAAGTAAAAAGCAGCATGGGGAATGCAGTAAGTCTGAAATGAAAGCCTAAAAGAAAACTCATATAACATCTGGTGTCATTTATCCCCTGTTGGCCTTTCATAGTGTGATATGATGAGCTTGTTCTGATTTAAGATCAGATGATGTGGTTTGAAAGAGGGGAGTGGGGGATGCAGCCAGTCTGGCAGCAAATTGGGATACAAAATCTGCTCAAATAATTGGAAACACGACAGATTTTCCTTAACTGATGCCAGTGGCATCTTAGTTTATCCATCTCTCTCAGCTGAATTTGTTAAGTGCATTATCTTATTGGTTTTAAAGTTTTCATCTCACTTATTTGCAGGGGAAAATGTGAGCAAATCAGTCATGATGGATTGCCTAATTTTCTGGGCTGAATAAACCGGTTTTATAAGACTGTTGATTCCTGGGTTATTAGTTAATAGAAACATTTATCAATTTCTTTATAGAGAAGGGAAAAAAACTTTAACCAATGACTGCATTTTAAAACTTTCATTAATGTTTCCACATAGTGCTTAGTGTTAGACATGAATATGGTAATCACAGATTTAGGATTGGCTGCAAGCATAATTTTTTTCTGTCCTTCTTCCCTTTTCTCTCTCTCTTTTTTTTTTTTTTTTTCCAAAGAGACATGTGAAAAAATAGTCAAAGCAAAATGATGTCATTAGATAGGTAATCATATTTACGTGTTCTTTGATCAAGAAGAGGGGCAGAGGAAGAAAAAAATCATGTCATAGCTAGCAAACATTGTGCTTGCTTCTATTACCAATTTTCTTCACAAAAAATGGGGTCTGGCTCTGCGCCCTGGAAAGCCATTGACTGAGCAGGCTCTGTCTCTTTATGGGGGTACTCAAATGGCACCCAGGCATCAATTTTGACTTCTGTGTGACTTAAGGAAACCCTGAAAGTTACCTACTGTTCCATCAGTCCCTTAGGGTTCTTTGATCCTAAATAAAGAACTAATTGTGCAGTTCACACATAACAGTGAAAATGTTGGTTTGTTCATGAAGATCCAAATAGGATCATAGGTCACCCTATGTAAAAACAGTGATGGATAATAATTACAAAAATAAAAATAAAAAAAATATTTTACCTTCTAAAGAAAAGAGCTCTCTTTTCCATTTCCAAGTGTCAGGTTTGATTCTGTTTCATTTTAAATGTAATGTCTCCAAGCAGATGAAGCCACAGTGTAATGGGAAGGGCCACATAGCCTGTTGACTACATTAGATGTGGCAATACTCACCGACCCAATTAATGCATGCATGGAAGAAAAAGGTCCCCTTGCCCTCATCCAGGGTGTAGCTGTACCACGTTACCTACATGTTATAAAGCCCTTTGCATAAAGGACATTAATGTAACAAAGGATTCTTACACATTGATCAAACCGAAGTATCATTTAAAAAGACATCAAGTTCAGAGCAAGGATACATCACGTGTGGGCTGGTGAATAATGAACTCATGATCTAGATGAGATGCAGTATGTCCATTAAATTTTTTAAACACCTCTATTTCCTTCTCCATCTCCTTTTTCACATCTCAGATACCTGTGTTGAGCCTTGGTTCCAGGACTGCAATAGACACTTCCTTCAGAATAAGAATGAAGGGAGTTAAAAAACTTTTATGCAAGTAGACTTTGCTGTGAAATGTTATCTTTTGTTAGTTCAAAGGTTTCTGAAGATATAAATTCTTCACAACTGCCCTGAGGTACTGAGAATGTAAATTGAATACTTTACAATTTGTAGACTGTTCCTGCAGTAATGTGTATCTCCTCTGTGAGTGAGTGTTCGGGGATTTTTCAATTACTGTAGTCTGAAAACTCTCTGAGATTCTTTAGGGCAGAAAAAGGCTTCCTTCTCGAAGTTGAGTCACTGATGTTCAAATTAGCTGCCAAAAGCATTCTAATGATCTGTGTTCCAGATTTTGCTAAACAGTGGAAAAAAATTGGCCCATTTCACCAGGGGAAAGATAAAAAAAAACCAAGCCATTCCTCCCCCACTGTAAGTATTCAAGGGTTAGGTGTTCCACCAGGGTCAAAAATGAGGTGAATTGTTGACATTACATAAGCCTTGTTCAATAGGTCAAGGTCATTATTAAAGGATTCAAGAGAACTTCTTTACATTTCCAGAGCTGTAGTATATGTGTGGCCTCCAGGCTCAAAGTGTTGTTTAATAGCTTTAGCGAAGCCATAAGTTAAATGATAAATTGGTTGAGTATGTATTTAAACTCAGTACATTTCAAAATCTTATACAGGGCTCTCACATTTTTATATACTGTGATCAAATGCATTTTACAGAGCATAGTGTGAATGGTCAGAAATACCCGCATAATGCCAGCTGATTATGACTTAGCTGTGTTTACTGTAGTCTGCTGCTCTTGCTACACTTTATTGCTGCTAAGGTCAATAACTAATACAATTTAACAGCTACTGCATTTGTAATGAGTAAAAGATCCTGGTGTATTTCTAAGTGCGACATACACTGAAAATAGTGTGGTTAAAAACATCCAGGCACTAAGGGCAAGGGACTCCATAATATTAAGTAACTCCTTAGGACATCAGGAAGGAATCTTACTCTACATGATTGTCCATGGCCAAGCTGCTTCCCAGCTTGAGAAGGCAACAGTGCACTGATCATTTGCCTCTGGATGCAGCACTGACATAATTAATCCTCAGGTGAGCAGATGTGATTTGTTTGCCAGGGTCTGAGTTGCTCCTGCCCATGTTGCTTTGGCTGCACACTTGGTCACTTTGAGCCACTGCTGACCCAAAAAGAGGGGAATGTTCTCTGAAAAGAAAGTCATACAATCTAAATACGATGAGAGGATGATTGCACTAGGGGTAACCTGTGGAATTCGTTGCTGCAAAGCAACATGTTCTGAGAGCTGGGTAGTTAGAAATGAAAGAGAAACTCAGTGATATTGGAAAACTGCTTTTTTTCTGGCACCCTGGCTACATTCAGGCTGTGTCTGCTGCCCTGACATTGTTTGAAACACATAGCAAGTATTTCAGATCTCCTAAATACTGTCTTTTTTTCCTGCCCCTGAGCCAGTGGATCTCTGGCAAACCTTGTTTTCACTCAAATCTTACCTGTTAGAGTGCCTGTAGTGCCTTTGAAAGAGGAAAGTCTACTAACGAGGAAATCTACTGATGGTTCACTCTTTCCAGTTTAATTACAAACTATCCACCAGCACTGTTTGGTGCCACAATACCACTTGTTTCACATCTGTGAGACTTTTTAGGTTTGCCCAGAGACTTTGTGGGCCATTTAAATTAAGCAACCTTTGTATGCTTTTCAAAAACAAAGTACATGGCCTCACCTTTCCAGCCAGCTTGTGAAATTCAATTATTGTGGATTCACATCTTTAGAGTGGGTGAATTCAGTTCACTGTTCCTGGTGAACTTTGTTGTCCGATCTGTGCTTCTCCTCCCCCTGCCTCAGCTCTGCAGGCAGCCCTTTCCTGGACCCTCGGTGGGCTGGTGTGCTTTTGGCCATGCCAAAATTGACATTCACCCTTCCCTGAAGCTCTGCCAGGGGTCAGGAAGGCTTCCAGCATGCTTCATGGCCATCTGCACAATGCTTGGTTTTCAAGTGTGTGATCCAGTAGAGAGATTTGTCAGCACAGGAATCCTTTATGTGATTCAATGAATGCATAATGTAAGGGGTTTAAATGCAAGGAAGTATTAAAAAAGATAACTCTGAGTGCCACGTTAGGGCTAAAAGTCACAAATGATGAGATGTCCTTAACTGATCACTTCTTGACCTCCTCACTCCTCAGGTAAGTCTTCATCAATAGAATCACAGGATCATGGGGGTTTGGCAATGTAGATTGAAGCAAGGAAATAAGGATTCTGACAGTTGCATTGTATGCTACAGGTAAATCCTTTGATGCATAGGAAATGAGGCGTCGAGAGAAACTTGGTGAAGGCCCTGCAGACATGTTGATATTTCCCACAGGGGTTTTTCTGCAACCCAGCTTTTTAACCCTTGCCTTTTCTCTAGCACTATTTACTTGTACAAATTACCCTGAAAAAACTGAGTGAACAGGCTGGATTGCACAGTCAGGTGGGCTTATTTCTTGGCGAGCAGTTTCTGGGTCCTGTCAGCAGTCATCAGCCCAGCTTTGGTAGCACCCACTCTTCCCATCTCCTGAGCATGCCTACGTTTCTCCCCACCAAGCCTTTGCCTGTGAGGAGCATTCATGCCACCGTCAGGCCTGTTCCCTGGCAACCATCCATTTCTCAGCTTTTTCAGATCTGTCTGAAAGCCCCTTCGAGTCGCCCTGCACATTTTCAGTGTATCAAACAGACACAGGCCTGAGTTAATCTTGTTAGCACAATGAGGCAGTTTTCAAACATTGCAGCAAATCAAATCATCCCTGAGGACCAGGAGGGAGGGAGGAGAGGGCAGGGGGAGAAGGATAAGCATCCTAGGTGGCATTAACATGGATGTAGCCTGGCTGCTACCTTCCATCAGTCAGCTCCTTGGCTTTGCCTGGCTTTCCCAAGTGTCACCTCCTCCCAACCAATCCCCATGTCTGTGCCATGTTCAGCACAAAGGCAGCAATGGGGAATGGGGGTGAGGGAGCCTATCTATATGCAGGGAAGAATCAGCTTCGATGGCTCCCCAGCGGATGTAATTGTGCTCATTACTGTCCATTTACATTTCATCACTCGATTATCGCAAATGCCTCATTACTGTTGATAAGGGTGTGCTGTTGAACCGCTTGCTAACTATTCATTCCTGAGCTCTGCTGTCATCAGGCAGACCCGTGTGGGGCTAGGGGAGAGAGGGGAGCATAGAGAAGGCATGGTAGGGAGGAGAGACAGGAGGTGAGAAAGGTCTTCTATCAGATTTGATTAAAGGCTGTGATTTAAATCGATATTTAATAAAGTGGCTGCTGCCACATAACGCGTGCAATTCCCCATGCAGGCAGAATCATGAATCCAAGGGCCTTGCTGCCTGCTACATAACTCAATTGGGTTTTGTGCACTGGTCTGGCACCTGTGTCCCTGAGCACAGCGCCTCCGAGGTAATGGGTTTATGAGCTGATGAACAGAGCTGATAGGTTCTAAATGGATTAACTAGGTGTCTGCAGCCTAGTGATGAATACATAAAGAAAAAAAAAAGAGGAAGGAAGAAGAAGGGGAAAAAAATTGTCTGCATAAGCAGAGAGTGATAGAATGTGTTGACAGCCACTGTGGCTGTTGTGAGCCCAAAGGGTGCAATGCTGCTCAGCTTCTGTCAGTCAAGTGGCCTACAAATAATGAGTGAAGATCTCAGGCAGAGTGGCTTTGCGAGCCTGCAGGTGCCAGGTAGCATCACCTTGCTGGTGCTGCTCAAAGGCTGCTGCAAAAGGCTTATGTGGGACATGACTCGTCTCACAGCTATGGCCTGCTTGCACGTTTTCAGAGGCACTGCACACACCTCCTCAGCTGTCAGGCCTGCCCTCCATGTCAGCTGAAGTGCATGCTCCAGCTAACCTGTGTTTGTATTTACATCTGGAAGTAGGCTATTGTTGCTATTCTTGCAGTCTTGCAGTGATTCCTTGAGCAGGGTTGGATTTCTGCAGTGCCGAGCCCTACACGCAGGCATCCACTGTAGGGCAGTTCCTGCCCTTAAGTGCTTTAATACATGAATAAACCCTCAGAGTGACAAAAGAAGTATTACCATCTTCCTATCTGGGGAATAGGAACAGACGCATTAAATAATTTGCCTAAGATTCCATAGGAAAGCTAGAAATTGAACCAAAATATCTTAAACTCAAATCTAATGCCCTATGAAGTCATCCCTCCTGCTGTGGAAGGGGCCATGAAGTCTCATAGTCTGTGATTGATGTACAGAATATGTGGTAAGTGGAAAATGAAATCATATAGGCTTTAATGCTGACCTCTGTTTACTACTATTAAGCTACCAACAGTATAGTAGTAGGTTGGAGAATTTAGTGGAGTTTTATGTCTTTCCTCCAATGCTTCATATCAGATAACAAGATATGTGTTTTCCAAGTGCCGTAATCTGCCACAGTGCTGCAGAAACAAACAAACAAACAAGTTGTGCTAGTATATGCAAATATTGTACAGATAAAGGAGCTGGTGTCCACTGTCACAGTCACACAGGAGAAAGCGAGACTGAATTTAAGTAGGCAGCTGTTCTCTAGAATATGCTAAACTTTCACCAGAAATTGAAAAAATACTTTTATTTGAAAAATACTTTCACAGAGCTCATGGGAGTTAAATTTTGGATCTTTAGCCAACCATTGTTCTTGCTGTGTGATGTTCCCTAAAAAGATAACATTGCATATAGTTTTCACGTCTCGCTGAGCTGCTGCAATGAATAATGGAATCCATTTATTTTCAGGGGGAAATGGTGTCTCAAATACCCGCACCCCACGTATTTACATAATGAAATTTTTGGTTTTAAAACAAATAAACAAGGAGTTTAAAAAGGCTAATTTTGTAAGAAACAGCAGATTTTCATTTTTTTAAGTGAAAAATTGAGTCATTGCTAACCTTGCATATGCACCATATAGAACAGGGTAGGCAAACCAGGTAGCTGTGCACTGAGTTGGTGCATCTATACTGAAATTTAAAACCATTGCTATGATTTCAAAAATCTGCTCAGTCAAGATGCCTTCAGGAGATCAAATTCTCTGAGGATGCTGAACAAGAACTCTTTATTTCTGATATTGCCCCGAACCCAGAACTACTGGTTGCCTTTGAAATTCTTGTTCCAAATTTTATTAAGTGTTCTTCTGAAAGGAAAAAAATAAAATACAAGCTACACTTTTTTTTCTACAAAGCAACATCTACAACAAAACTGTCTGAATTAGAGTGGCCAAAATAATTTGATATTATTCAGACCATCTGTGTAAACTATATAATGCCACTCTGCCTATAGTAAACTACATTCAAAAGTATTATGGGAAGAAACAGATTTTTCTATTAGGATGTATTTTGGAAATGAAAGCTCTGGGCATGAAAGTAGTTGAACCATTAGTTGAACCAAAAAAATGGTTAACTTTGTACAAGATAATGCAAGCAAGCTTCTTTTTCTAATCATAATGCTTGTCTGACACACTGAATTTGTTAAGAACTACCTGCTCATTTTCACTGTATGTAATTCAGTTAGTTGATCTCAGCTCTACAGGCCGCTTAAAACTCTGGAAATAGACATTCTTGGGTTCAAAAACCTCTAAATTATGTTTGTGACTATGTAGATAGAATAGTAGCCGTTGATTGTAGGTAATCTCATACAGGTCTGCATTTAACAGAGACCCATTAATTAATTACACCTGGAGTGCATGTTATTGTGCCCAGATCTGTTAGGAGTTTCTTCCTGATGGTTGGTTCATTGTTAAGAAAACAGATTAAACTATAGAACTTCCTATTACTCTTTTAGGATATTTCCTCCTGGAAGTTGAGAGAAAAAAATTGAAATATCTGCTGAAAACAGAAAGACCGACTCATCAAAATGAAAAAAAGTATTTTATATTGGAAATAACAGTGTGACAAACTTACAACACAGTGTTGGACTCACTATGGAAGGATGTAGCGTACCATTGCTCATAAATTGGCTAGGGAGCAAAAGGCCTCAACATTAAAGTCTGAGGTTAATCTACAGTTTACAGTTCTCATCAGGTAATGGGGAGATTCTGAAGCAAAACTTTAGACAGCAACAAAACATGGATGTGAGCCAGCAGTGTGCACTGGCAGCCAAAAGGACCAACTGTGCCCTGGGGTGCATCGGGCACAGCACTGCCACCAGGCAAGAGGAGATGTTGTCCCACTGTGCTCTGCCTTGTGGGTGCAGGTTTGGGAGCCACAATGTCAAAAGGACATAAAACCATGAGAGTAAACCCAAAGGAGGGTTACAAAGATGGGGAAGGGTCCAGAGGGCAAAATGTATGAGAAACAGCTGAAGTCCTTGGGTTTGTTCAGCCCAAAGCAGAGGAGCTGAGGGGAGCCCTCATGGTGGCTGCAGCTCCTCACAGAGTGGAGGGTCTGTGCTGAGCTCTGCTCTGTGTGACAGCAACAGGACCCAAGGGAATAGCATGGAGCTGCATCAGGGAGGGGCGTGGGTGAGGGAAAGGGTCTGCAGCAGAGGATGGTCGAGCCCTGGAACAGGCTGACCAGGGTGGTGGGCATGGCCTGAAGTGCTGGAGTTCAGGGATTGTTTGGACAATGCTCTCAGAGATTGAGGTTGGATTTTGGGCGATCCATGATAAGGATGTCCATAGTAAGGATGTCCAGTGATGCTATGAAAACGTGTATTTTTTATTTCCTGGTGCAATGCTGAAAATGTACCAAAATGCATTCTTGATATTTTCTTATCAGAATGACTCATCCAATTAAAAATATCAACAAAATATACTTGCCCTGCCCCTTTGCATGTGTATTTCCCTCCAGAATAAAAAGACTGTTACAAAGGAAGAGTAGCTGCCTCCTGGCATCAAAACATGGGCTTTGTGCACCCATCTGTTCAATGGAAATTATTGAGCCTTGAGTCACACTTAGTGACTCAGAATTAGACCAAAATGACCTTGAGAAGCTCTCCAACAAGCGCGCTGTGATGTTTTTGTTGTGGTTTGTGATCCCCGATCACACTCCATCTTGTCTCCTATAGGGCCTAATCTTTGTCTTCTGGAAAGTGCAGATACAGCCAGAATTAATTGCTTTGGGCTCACCAGGCAGTAATGTGCCATAAGGTGTCCTTTGGTTCTCCTTAATAAAGATTCTTCTTCTGTTTGCTGCTCTCTTTTGAGAGGGAAGTCCTTGGTCACCCTGGTACCTGAATCCCTCCAGCACAGGCCTACAAGTGTATCTCAGATGCTTTAGCCAGCATTCACTTCCTCTTGCTCTCCCATTCGTGCAAGGAGCATGAAAGTAATGTCTCTTCTCACCTCAGTGTATGAAAAATTAAGGGTACTTGTATGCATATGTGTATATGAGGAGTGGTCCAAAAGTACTTCTTCTGTAGATAAATTTTTCAACCTTGAGATAATAGACAAAATTACCAATAAAATGGCTTAGGGTGCTGACGACTCACAGTTCTTCTTGCAGGAAGAACAGTGTTTGTATCCAGCTTCTCTGGTTCTTGGCCATATAGGAAGGGTTTACTCATACCTCAGCTGAGAAATCTTTTGCAGATGCAGCTCAGTGAAGGCATCTGGACCAAAGAAGATAATTAAACCAGGACAGAAACAAAGACAAACTCTTTTCATAACCTAAGGAAGATTTGACCGATTGAGACCTTTTGTTTGCATCAGCTAAACATTCATGCACAGAAATTCAATGGTTAGAATAAATATTTAGTGCCTACCTGGTAATATTCATGAAATGCATTTACTTGTTTAGATTTTTCCAAATCTGCATACCTAAACTTCAAGCATATGTGCAATCAGCTTCAAATTTTCCAAACAAAAATAGATCAAGAAAGGGGGAAAAACAGCATCTGCTCCTGAGTTAATCAAACCACCCAAGGAGATTGTCTGCAACTGCAACTACCATGTCCTCATGCTGCTTCTTATTCCTTACATGTCACATTGTGTAATAGTCTTTAACTGAAGACAGATCACTGGAGATGGCTAAAAGGTATTTTCCACCCCCATTTGGTACAGTAATGATAAGTTTCTCTATTGAGTGTCATACAGCTTAGTCTTCCAAGTAAGGCAGTCTGGGCCAGATCTGAAGTCAATGTAAATGAGTTTAGCCTCTTTGAGATAACGGAGGTTTTGCCAGTTTTTGCCAGTTACTGTAGATTAGGCAAGAATGGCACTTATTTCCTGAGTAGTTTGTCCCACACCGCTCTCTCTTCCCTTACCACCCCCCAAAAATGTCTGCGCAAAGGCAAGCCCATTCCAGCCTCCTTGTTCAATTGCCTCTAGATTTCTGTTGGTACAGGCAGTCAAGACAGTGAATGGGAAAGGATGTCAAGGTTTTGACAGTAGGTACTGTTGGGCTGCTGTGTGAGATAAGATTGGGGCTGTCCTATGCCATAGACAGTTTCAGATGGCTCCAAAAGTCTCACCACACGTCATGGCTTGGCTCAGCATGGTAGGAGGTTATTTCAGTTTTTCATCTTTGCTTCTCACTGTCCTATGCTTATTTTCACTGGTGATATATTAAGTTTCGAGTCTGAGAGTAACTGGTAAGTAATCTTCCTGTATTTATCTTGATCCATGTGGGTTCTCACCCTGTCCTGGTGAAGAAGGAAAGTGAAAGACCAGTTTAATGGATATCTGGACAAGGTCAGCCTAACGAGAGAAAGAAAACTGTGACAAGGAGGCAACGACAGGATTTTGTCACCTGTAATATTTTTGAATTGCAGGAGGCAATCTATGAGTATGTAACATACTTCATAGTAAAATAAATTTTATTTTACATTATATTATAACAAAAAAGCGGGAAAAACCATCCAGTATATGTGCAAGGTCCTGCCTCGCGCTAAGCAGAATTTCATCTCCTCCTGGCATACCTGCATATCAACTAAGAAGACTTATCTGGATCTTGTTTAGTGAGTGCTTGTGAATCACTTAAAAGAAAAGGGGTCTTCTGTATTTGTGTTGTGAATGTGACATTTTGAGTGGCAACTGTGGCTGGTAAGCACATACCTTCAAATGAAAAATATTTTAATTTACTATGTGACTATGTTATGTGCTACTTAAAACTGTATCCCATATAGCACTATGGGAAATTAAGATTAAGAAACATGTCAATAGAGAGAAAGATAAGGAAAAAGTGTGATGTGTGTAGTACAGCCTAGCTGTATTATCCATTCCTATTTCATACTACCAACAGCAACTCATTCACTGTTGTTTGTTGAAGTTTTTCTTCTTCCTTTTCTTTAATATATTGCTCATATATTGTGTATAAGAAAGTATAAGAAAGTATAAGAAAGACATTAAACTAAGCATCCAAAGGAGGACTATGAGTATGTTGAAGGGAGCAAGGCTGAGCGAAGGCTTCATGGCAGCCTGCAGCTCCTCACAAGGGGAGCGGAGGGGCAGCGCTGAGCTCTGCTCTCTGTGACAGCGACAGGACCCGAGGGAATGGCATGGGGCTGTGTCAAGGGAGGGTCAAGTGGGGGTCAGGAAATGGTTCTTCACCAGAGGGTGGTTGGGCCCTGGAACAGGCTGCCCAGGGCAGTGGTAGTGGCCCAGAGCTGCTGGAGTCCAAGGAGCGTTTGGATAATACTCTCAGACACAGTTTCTGAATTTGGGGTGGTCCTGCATGAAGCCAAGAGTTGGACTTGATGATCCTTGTGGGTGCCTTTCATCTAAGGATATTCTGTGATCCATGATTCTCATTCCATGATTCATGGCACCATACAATGCATAACAGTCTGTCAGCTGCATGTTATGTTTGGTTTTTTTGTTGTTTTTTTTGTTTTTCCCCGGAGTGCTTCTGGCAGTCATGTTATCATGTCAAAAGCAGTAGAGGGAAAGAAATCATCCTTACTCACATTGGAAATATTCAGCATTGAGCAATAAGCAAAATGGTTAGGGTAGAGCTAATGTGCATTTCCCCATCATAACTGTTGCTCGATCTGTTAGTCAGAAGAAACCCTGTACCAGTAAGGAAAGAGTGAAGAGGGGATAAGAGCTGCTGCTTGGAGAGGCAAGGAGTTACTTCACTTCCTTCTACCATGGTGGTGCCAACCATGTTGCAACAGCCCCAAATCTGAGTATCTGGCCATTGTCAAGTGTGCAGGAATATTATGTCACTTCACATTTCTTTCTCTTCACTTCACAATTCTTTCTCTGCCTGACTGGGGTGGGTTGTTCTGGACTTGTTAATACGTGGTCTGCAATGGAAGTTTGTGCCTAAGTGAGATATTTCAGAGTAGAACCATCAAGTCATTCTTGCTTAGTGTAGCAGTGTGCTGTAACATACAGAGGATGTAGCTATAACTTTTATTTTTCTCTCTATTAATGCCTTGCCACTTGACTGTGAGCAGAGCTTAAAAGCAGTAGCCAAGATGTATAGAGAAATTACTTCAGATTTATTTGCACAGACTCATTTGTGTTGAACTAGTGGTTTCCTATTGTGTCAGCAATTCTCTATTGCATTTATTTGTTACTGTGACATTAGGCAAGAGTACAATCCTATTAAACCTGTACATTACATTTCACAGAATTGTAAGCCTTTTCTATTTCTAAGAATGAGAAGAAATATGAATTCTTACTGAGGAAAATTCCCGATACAACACTGAAGAATAAAAAATACAATCATGTGTAATACTGTTTTGTACAGAACTGTTGAGTCTAGCTGGTTATCATTTTCTATTCCTTTATAGGTGAATTATTATGCAAACCTGAATGAGTGGACATGTGTCTTCCTTATTATTTTTTTTAATGATTTGCTGAGTTTGGAATTTCAAATCCTATATAGATAAATAATTACATCAACATATAGTCTATTTGCAAACAACTGTTCTGAATCACATGTGCTAATATGATAATTGTTTCAGTGTATTTGAATGGTTGGGATATTAGTTGACCTTTGAAATCATAAAAACCTTTGAAAGCATAACAACCTTACATTTAATGCATAGGAATGTCGTATCTTGAAGAAAGCTATATGTAACAGTAGGTAACATTGTCAGGATTCATGTTATGAAGAAACGTATATAAGACTACAGCGTGTTATTTACTTCCTTTGATTTGTTCACCTATTTTGCATTGCAGCATTTCACCACAGATATCCTGGGTATTAATGCAAGTTATTTTACTTTACTTGTATTAGTGTCTGTGTGAATAAGCTTATGCAATTCATCTATCTATATTTGACACCATATGTAGATAGCAGTTCACAGAGATAAGACACTGCAATACGGTGTTCAGTAAAAGAGATCTTTACACTTCTTTTTCTTTCATGATTTAGCATGATTAAGCACTTTTGTTAGGAAAGGTAGAGGACAAGTTTATTAATTTCTGCTGATGGTGAATCTGGGAGGTATGGTGAAAATTTTAACAAGTACAAAACCATTAATTTGTAAAACATCAGATACAACTTCATGAAATAAGGTTTTTTACAGAGTTAGAAACCAGATGCCAATCTGTGCTTACCTAAACTGTCATCTACCTCTCTCCACCTAATGATGGGCTTATTTTTTAACATTTTGAAGGGTTGAGTTGTTGTCTTTTTTAGTAAGTATGCTTAACATAAGTGAAATGCTGAACACTGTTCATCTGGAAAAATAGTAACAAAAAAAACCTGTTATTTTCTGAGGAAAACACTGCATTTTCTAGAAAGCCGAATTCATTAGCTAAATGCTGATGAGCAGAAAAATATAATACAACGTGTAAGAGACCACTGGGAAGACACAGATATATGCATTAGCTTTTAATAAAATAGACAAGGTAGTATGATTTAAGATTGTTTTGCAGAATTCCTCAGCTGAGAAAGAAAATATTTCAGGGCTCAGGGAAGGCAGATTATATCTTGGAGTAAAAGTGTAATAAGTCCAATTAATATACAAGAATGTTAAAAATTCTGTTAACAAATATTTTATTTTCTTTGCTAAAGAAGGGATAGGAGATGAGTTTGCTGAGATTTATAAAATAAAAAGAATTCCTCATAAGTTTTTTTTTTTGTTGTTTCAGTACAAAATCATCTATTTAAAAGAAAAGCTGTCATTAAAAAGTCTCAAAAACTTTTCTCTAATCCTGAGTATGTATTGGTCATCTGTAAAAGATCAGTTTTTACTAATAATCTTTTATGCAATAACACTTGAGATCCAGAAATAACGCTAGAGTTTGGAAACCACTCTGCGGTGACTGCTGGCAAACACCTCCTTCCTTAGTGGCAGTCCCACTGTTACATGCAGAAACATATGCTGGGAGATGAAACAAAAATTGTGAGGACAGCTCAGAAAAATCCCAGCTTGTAATTCATTTTTCAAGATGAATTCAATTTGTTTGCTACAAAAAAAAAAAAAAAAAACACTCACCAAAAAGAATAGCATGAAACATAAAAGAAGCAGCCAACAATTGCAGTGTGGAAACATCGTAATTCCCCTGTGTATTTCTCAGAGAATTGCTCTGTTGAGAATAACAGTGTTGTGATTCTGTATCAGCAGTTCTAAGACATCACTGTAAAGTTTCACAGAATCACAGAATGGCCAGAGTTGGAAGAGATCTCAAGGATCATGAATCTCCAACCCACCCCCCCACCCCCACCCCCCTCCAGGCAGGGCCACTAAATTCCATATCCAATACCAGACCAGGCTGCCCAGGGCCCCATCCAACCTGGCCTTGAACACCTCCAGGGATGGGGCATCCACAACCTCTCTGGGCAGCTGTTCCAGCACCTCACCACTCTTAGTAAAGAACTTCCCCCTGACATCCAACCTAAATCTTCCCTCCCTCAACTTAAAACCATTTCCCCTTGTCCTGCAGTTATCAACCCTTTCAAAGAGTTGATTCCCCTCCTATTTGTAGGCTCCCTTTAGGTACTGAAAGGCTGCAATGAGGTCACCCTGCAGCCTTCTTTTCTCCTTTTTCTGAGGCAAATAATTTTACGTGACGGTAATTTAACAAGAGAGAGAAATGAGATTATCGTAATGATGAGATGGCATCAAAAAGGCCCAGAAGATTGCAAAAGTAAGAGTGATCAGTTCTGTAATAAAAAAAACTAACACACTTGTAGAAGAGGTTCATGGGCAGAAGAATATCAAATACCAAACTGCTGTGGTCAGGATGACACTGGAGTTGTTACTGAAGTAATGAATAGGTGACTCTCTGAGCAGCAGATCAGCAAGGATGTAACTTCCAAAGCAGTGGAGCACGGCACAAATCTTACCCCAAACTACCTTTTACAAATGATGTCAGCATTCCTTTTGTCCTTTACAGCTTATTGGCATTCCCATTTGTAAAAGAAGCCAGATGGAAACTGTAAATATTGACATCAAAGAATGTTCCAAAATTACCATGCCACAAAGGAAGTTATGTAACTGGAATAATCTCTGTGCCACAGACAGCATTCTCACCTGAACCAATGGCACCAGAGGATTTCCCATGCTTATTGCCTTTGTCCAGAGATATTTCTTTTTAGGGCCACTTTAACTGATGTGTGATTCTAAGATGCATTTTCCCCACTTTATTAATTTTAATCCAAAATATATAACAAATATATATATATTCATTTAAATATTATTAATTATAAAATACTCTATGCAGATGTGTTTCAAAGTTTAGAATTCCCAAATAAAGCAATATTCCCAGCAGCATTTTCTTAGTTCAAAATTATTCATATTACTTCCCCAGGATACTGTGAAAGTAGATAGCAGAGGCTTTTTATGTACAGAGTATAACTGACAAAATCAGATTCCTGGCATCCAGATGAAGAAGTGTCTGATTTCTGCTAGATGCACATTCTGAAAACTTATGTGGAGTTCTTTGATTCACTGTGGGCAGAATAAAGCTATGGCTTGCAAAGAACTGGGATAATTTTGGGGAGGAAAGAGGCTGGCCTTTCAGGAAAAGTGATTACATGGAATGCAGACGTCATCTGGGAACTGAGCGACAGAGAATATGGGTGGTCTGAGGTCAAGTGTCCCCACTGTTCCATATAGTTCCATGTTGTTCTCTCAGTAACTAGTTTTTCTGCAAGCTCTGCCTTTGCATTAGAGCGAGGAATAGGGGAAGGTTTTAAGAAAGCATCTCACCGGTGCTCACATTTGCCCATCCTTTGAATTTCACAGATGCTTTACTATTGCTTTTGAAAATGCTTCCCACTTCTTCTTGCCCCTTTTGCCCTGGGAGGGATAGGAAAACCAGGGGAGGGATGAGCTCTTTGCTAGAGAGGTGCTGTCAGGCCTGAAGAAAAACATAAACTGTTGAGCCTGACTTGCATCATGTTGTACCCATCAACTACTGGTTATGTTTCTAAGGCAGCAGACACTGTATCTGGGGCTGAATTAGACTATAACTGAGTCATTTTCAGTTTTAAAAATGATATTGCTAGACTTTTAATCTTTTAACACTGTCTGCTTCTTTGGAGACACAGTGGTCTGTGAATCGAATTATTTAACACTTTCTGACAAAAATTTGGGACCACAATGGCTAGCTGCATTAAATCGATGGGGCATTTGAGGGGTTTATTCTGAAAAATGCATAAAAGCCAAAGTTAATGCTACTCTGTAAATGTTTCCCAAACGTTACTCTGAAGATGCTATGCTCAGTTTCAGATGTTACCACAGGCACTTCTCTCAACTTCTGGGAGATACTGGATGGGCTGATTTTGTTGGAAAATATTGTTTCTTTGTTGGGAGACTTTATTCCAAAACTATATTCTGAATATCTCTACTAGAACTTGTCATCCTAAAGCCCCTGGGCAGGTAGAAGCCTTCTATAAGAAAAGAAGGTGGCACATCTTTTTGTTTAATAGTTCTAATCAACTTTTCTTCTAGGTACCAGTATCTAATTGCTCTTTTAACCTTTTTATTCTCTTTGGATGCAAAATTTCCTGTAGTGATAAGATCCATAGTTTAATTACTTGTTAAATGAAAAAGTATTTCCTTCCGTTTTCTTTAAAGTGGCTGTGATAATTTCATGTTCTTAGCTAATGAGAACTAATGACTATCATCTGTTCATTCTTCCCATGCCATTTGCGGTATGGTTTACTTTTCTAATATCCTCATTTATTTATTTCTGAAGCAGTGGAGTCCTAAGCTGTTCTGACACAGGTCTACTGCAGAGCTGATTCGCTGTGTGGTCCCTTTCTTTTGGGAGGGAATGCCATGGTGAATTTCATTACCTTATGCTCTTTTGGTCTGTGCTAAACTTGGAGTAGAGAACATAAATGTTTCATCTGATTTTAAGTGCTTTGATGTAACATAAGGATAAGGATAGTCCTGTATGCACTTTTCCTTACCTTTTAAGTTTCAGTGCATTAGTGGAGCAGAATATTTGCGGCTTTCCAAGAAGAGTGTAGGTCTGATTCACACAAACCTGTCTGAACGGCGAGACAGCAGTCACCTTCTGCAGCCACAGCAGCTTTCTAACCAGTTTCAAGGAAACCTTGATGATGTGCAAATTGCAATAATCTGGTCTCTGCCAAGTGTACATAAGCAAATATAGGTTTATATTGCATATTGCATGACAGATTCTGCATAGTTTTAAGGTGATGTCTTACTAAAGGTGTGTGAAAGGGAAGGGAGATCAATATCAGGAAACAGTGAGAACCTGGCTAAGCTCCCCCTGTGCCACATTTCACTGTATAAAGACTTGGCTAGAGGTCTGTTTGGGTCAGGCTACCTGTTGGAGTACCCAGCCTCCATTGGTGCACCCCTGGTGTGCTGTGCCATAGTAAGACTTTGTGTCAAGCAGACTGAAAGGATAGGAGAGAGCTGAGAGCTGAGTAGGCTTCAAGAGTAAGAACAACTGCGAAAAAAAAATAGAGAAATAAGATTTCAACATCAATTTCACTACAATACAGCCTACTTTGGAGCAGAATTTCTGGATGCTTTAAAGCAAAAAAAGAAAAGTCTTTTTATCATAGTTGTATGTCTGAGCTAATCTGAGCTAAACAAATGCTTGGAAGCTAAGAATGCTGGACAAGGACATCTTTTTAAGGAGGTAATTTTAAAAAATGGATTCACAATGATGTTATTCTCTCATTTTAAGTTATTTGGGATCTCCTGGATATTACAATCCCCAAGTCCAACAGGTCAAGAATTGACTATATCCTCTGCTATGTACTTTCAGTCAAATAGAGCCATCTGTTCAAATACTTCTTTTGGAGAGTTAGATATTCTTTAATAAATAGTACATGGGTTAATCTAAAAGTAATGCTTCCTGTTTATTTCTATGGCAACTACAACAGATAAAAAGAGAACAATAATCACTGACAGAGCAGATCTTCAGCTATGAAACACTACTTTTTAACATAGTCACCACCATTAGCTATGCATTTTCAATAGCAATGAAAAGTAGCCTTCACGTTAAACCTGTAAAATCTGCATGGCTGCCTGGAAAATGGCTTGTCTTTCATATCACTGTTGCCACACCATCCACCATCCACCACCATCCATACACACCATCCACCACCTCACTGTTCTCACATCCACTGTTTGGTCTTTAAAAATGTTCAGCAAGCATCAATGAATGCCAGCAGGGGCCATTTTTTCATCCATGCTTCCATGTCAGACACCATTTTCTCACACTGCCCCTCTGCTGCCATCTGTCACATGGCAACAAAGTATAATGGGATATTGGTGGGAAGGTTCAGCTTCTACTACCGTACCAACAACATCTACTTCTGATGTTGCAGGAAAACACAATACAACAGCAGGCATTACTTTTGGAGCTGCCCTCATACACGAATCATCCCTATTCAGATTTTCTTTTCTGAATCATTTCTTTTTGGGAAGCAGAATGAGGCAAGAAGGGAAAGAAGAAAGATAAAAATAATCACAAGTTGAAAGTCAGATGATTATTTTCATTTTAACGTGGGGAAAAAATGAGAACTTTAATAAAATTCTTTATTTCTGTCATAAGATTTCTTTCTAATTCAGAGCAGGACACTTTGCCTTCTGTGTTGATCTAAAGCAGTGAAACAAGCCTAGTGCAGATTTCTTCATTGGACCACACCGATCATTCAGCAGACAGAAAACTGTACTTGCCTGAAACTAAAAAAGTAAAGGTTTGAGCCCACGGACTGAGACAGTCACATGAATTCTTCTAGAGTTGTGGTTGTTTGCATTTTTGCATTGTATTTAATTTCTCCACCCCACACAGCAAGCTAGAGAGACAAAAGGGACACAGGTTGGAGATATGTTAGAATGCCACCAAGGTAAAACACTGTAGGTCTGCCCTCTTCTGGGCAATAGGGCTCCAGAGCCTGCTGTGATGGCAGATTTTGGTTTCCCTCATTCTCTGCTAGAGCCAGATGTGAAATATTTGAGGGTCAGTGCATGGATGTTGAGGGATGTTGAGCAATCAGAGCTACCACCAACCACTACTCATGCTGTCACCTCCTGTCTGTACCCCATGTTGTCTCAAACAGTGAGGCTGCCATTCCGAAACCTAACAGGAATTGAAGAGATAAATGAGGTTGTTGGCACATGAGTTTGCTGAGAAAAAAGATCTTCTCTGCTCTCCTGTACTGCATGCTTCTGTAATACTTGGAGTGCTCCTCAGGAGCTGCTTTGGGATGCAGCTAACACAGATCCCAATCTCTCCACGTGTCGCGCTTCCTGTATGATAAAACTGATCTTGAATTCCATAATACAGCAATTGGCAGATATCTTCTGAAAGTTAACATATATATCTACATTAAGACTGGACCAACATCAAAATGAAAATAAAGTTCAAAAAAGGAAATCTCAACTGAAAGACACCACACAGAAATAGTCTGTGTAATTGCGAGGTGCAGTTTCACTGGGCTATAAATAACTGCATCCTGAAACCCAAAATGAGCAGTCACTCAGAGCCAATTAAAATTAACTCTTCCTGTCTCTTCCATGGGTAAGTGAACATGAAAGCATTTCACTGTGCTGTTATTTGAGGAGCTTCCGTTCACTGGATTCTCTATTGCAGCTATCAAAATCGTCAGTGGTTTACCAAAGATAAAGGCTTGGGGATTTTTTCTTTACATTTTTTCCTGCCTGTGACCATCAGGCACTTGGTACCACCTGCACTCAGCTGCGTTTGCAGGCTCTGCAGCTGATTTATGGCACAGCCCATGCTGTGCGATGGCATGGTCAGCCTGCCTGGGTTTGCTCGGAGGAACATTGTTTGGGGCCTGATTGCGGGATTATCCCAGCATCTGCAAGGGGCTGTTGGCCATTCCAAATCGTGATCTCACATCTTGTTATAATCTACCTTACTTCTGCACATGTCATCAACCCTTGGCAGTTTTCTTCTCTCTGAGACGCCGTTTGTGTATCAGACTACAGATGCGGATGTCTGGAACTAAGAGCATTCCCACCCCTCGTTTCGCTTTTGTAAAGCTCAGTTTTCATGGTCGCTTTCCAGAGAGACAATTTGCATATTTCATCCATTGTTAGTAAACAGATTATAAGGCATTCGTTTGCGTGCTAAATCACAGCAAACTGCGCTTTGCGAATCTGATTCTCATCTCCCCTTCATTTTAACCTGGCTTAACTCCATTGATTTCAGTGGAATTACTGCTGATTTATGCTGTGAAAGTGAGAGGAGAATCCAATGAGCAAATTTCCCTTTTGTACATGAGCATGCCAAGAGAAGTCCTGATTTACCACCATGAATCTCATCCAATATTATGCTGGCTTAACGTCTTTTGAGTTACTTCACTGTTATGCTACTGCAGTGAATCACAACCGGAATCCATATAATTCCCTTTTGTGTGTTTCTTTCCTCTCTTTCATTCTTTTTCCTTCTATGTTTTCTGAACTCTACTGTCTGGTTTGCAGGTGTTTTGCATATGATTCCACAAAAAAATGCGTTTTTAAATCACAGTGTCTGTTCAGCAGCAAATGACTGCTACAAACGAGAATTCCAATAGTACAAATCCTTCTGTTTCTGGTTATGTCATTATGAGATCAAAATAACTACTGAAGAAGATTGAAGAAAAATTACAGGTATCTCAGTGTGCACTGTAATTGCTGAACATTATGCTATAACATACATTTGATAATGACATGAAAATGCTGCTCTGCCTGTCCTTTTATCCCAAGTGGGTAACAAAATATAGTTAAGTAAGTGATAACTGCTTACCTGCAATCACTTGTAGCCAGCCCTAACTGCAGAAAAAGTACTGTTTTCAGCACTTTCTTATGGTTCTTCTATCTCTACGTACAGTAAAAATCAGTCCAACTTTTAAAATCCAAGGGAACTGTATGCACAAATTAATTAATGCCACACTGAAATCAAATCAGCAGGATTTGAATCCATGATTAAGGCTCTCAGAGCTCTCTTGGTCTCTCTTTTTGTGAAAAAAGGACCAGCTGAAGAAGATATTAAAATTGAATCCCACTAATTTGGCCATTACAACGTGGACACTAATGATTGGAAAGAAGTCTGTAAGCACGGAAAGATGAAGAGCACCCTCACCCATTGGCAGTGGGGAAAAATAGAGGAATCCTTTCTAACTAGACTGTCAAAGAGTTGGTCTTCTACAGTGTTAACATTATAATAAAAAACAATTTAAGTAGAACAATTTGAAAACAATATTAACATTCTAACTGAACACCACATGGTGAGTAACTAAGGACAGTACTGCCCCTTCACAGCACAGCTTCACACAACAGAACTATTGGAAAATAATTTTCCTGCAGACCACTGCCCCAAAAATGTTTTGTAGTAAATGGCAATGTGAACATCTTTAATTTAAGTTTTAAATCAATAATTGCATATGCTATGGAGGGAGAATAAAAGCATATTTGAAATGGTAAATACTTTTAAACATTTCCTAATTTAATGTGTCAACACTATTTTAAATACTGGAATACATTTTCAAAGTAATGTGGTTTGTTGAGTTACACCCAACTTTGCACATTAACTGCACATTATTTTCTCTCTCATGTACTCATAATCACATCTGAATTCAAGAAGGGAAGACATTTTTGCACAGAACTGTGGATGGAAGGCTATCTGGTTCTCTAAACAGCCTGTACAAACAGTATGTTTGTAAAAGGAGTGGAGGAACACAATTAAAATGAAAACCCAATTGTTCCTAAAGAAAATAAACACTCTGTGGTAGAATTGCAGTATCAGTTGCAACACGCTGTTAACTGTGTGTTTCCAGTGCCAGAACAACAACTACAAAAAAAAAAAAAAAGATGAGAAAGTGAAGTATAATCTCAGTACCATTTGGAAAAGTCTGAACTGTCTTATGGTTCGTTCCTGGAAAGTGCAGGGCAGTGCTGTTCAATTTTTGTCTGCTCCAGGACAGCATCTGTCACACTTTAGGACTGGGCCATCAGTGCATAGAGAGGATAAGCAAGAAGCAGTCCAAGGGAAATGAAATTGGCGTAATGCCAGTTTGCAATGCTTGAAAGGAATGAGCTACAGTGCAAATACAAAATCAAATGCCAGGACGTGCTGTGGGACGACATGCAAGCTGGAGGGTCAACTTATTCCCTCATTACTATCAGGACTAATGGTACAAATATACAGCAGGTTGTTAGTTTAACGCAGTCACTTTCTGCTTGATGTATTTACTAGCCTGAGTATCAAATTATATTGTCCCCTAAAGTGTTTGTTGTACTACCCTTTGTGCTCCCTCTGTTCCAAGGCCAGGCTTAATCAATCAGTGCGACAAACGCATGCATCTTTTCTCACAGCATCTGAGGTTTTACTGTGTATTTTACAAAGGAGAACAAGGCATGTAACAATGAACAAGAAACAGTTGACATGCAGTAGAGTAAATAGGTAGTGACATGGCATAGAATTCATTCCACCAACTTCAGTCACCTATGAAGTTAGGTGGTGGTGAGTCCCAAACATATCTAGCCAGTGGAGAGGGAAAGCTCCCACAGTAGGGCAGTTCAGAGAAGGTAATAAAATCTCCCATTGATTCTATTGCTTGCACAAGGTAAATTCACCTGGATATTATGAACACCATCTATACAAGAGCAATAGGACAACTGCTGCAGTAAGTGGAGCAGGGATTATGACACCACATCCAATTATTTTCCTTCTAAATTAGGGGGATAAATATGTTTTAATTAGGTGAGTGATACTAGTTAAAGCAGAAGATTCTGGAGAAAAACTCCCTGCAAATGCTGTAGCAGATTCAGAAACAAGACGAGCACAGGAAATTCTCTAAATGTATGCAAACAGGATTTCTAAGTGGAAGAGAAGGTATGCCTGCAGGAAGTATATGGTGTTAAAACCAGAGCCTTGTGATAACTGTACGAGCCTGGGTTTTAAGAACAGAAAACTCCACAAAGCATAAATAACTCTGTAACTTGGATTACTACTTTTATCTTGAACTGAAACAGAAGAAACCAGTTCCATGTTGGACCAGAAGGTGAAATCATGTGTCCATTACATCCAGTCTTTTTCAGATTTGTAGTTTGAAAAGGAGGAGAGGAGGGAAAGAAGGGGAATGAGGAAAGGAAGTCTGGATTTGAGATGTGAAAAAGGACAGGACTGAAAGAATATTGGTACTGTCCTTCCAACACAACCAAGGGAATATTCTCCATCACTCATGCTTGGACTAGAAGGAAAGTAATAAAAAGTGTGGAAAAATCGGGGAAAACCTTGTGCACAAAGGAGTCTAGATTGGGGATGCAGCAGAAATTGTGTAAGGATCAGCTTCAGTTCTTACTGTTGAGAAGTAATATCAGCAATAATTTATGTGACTGCCTATTTCTGCCAACTCTGCCTTCTATTCAGGCTGGAAGGATATAATAATACTGGCCAGTGCTTTAATGGCACAATCTGGCCCAAGGTGGGCATTGATTCAAAACAACCAACTCAGAAGTGAAATACACTGAAAGGGAAAAAGCAAAACAAAACTCCATGTGAAAGGAAAAAGATCCAAACAACTGATGGTCTTTTTGATCTCTGAACAGCCTCCAGTTGTCCTGAGGCACTGAAGTAGCCAGCAGACAATCCCAGGACTTTGAAAGGCATCCATATCATCACTCAGTCAAGCATAGGAAAAGGAAACAGCATGTTTAAAAAAAAAAAAAAAAAAGGTTAAAAAGAATCCCCAGTTCTCTGGGGTCAGAAACCTTAAAAAAAACCCTGCCTCTGAAAATAAAATGGACCTCAGGACAGATTTCTGTTCTGTCAGCCAAAGCCACATTTACCCCACCATGTCTGCTCTCTGCTCAGCCCAAGTTTATGCAGCAATCCTCATGACCCGGGAGAGCTAACTATGCTAAGTAATGAAACTACAGTTTGGTAAACTGTGACAGTGAGCACATGGGGCACAATCCACGGAGGAATCAGCAGAGACTCATACTTGGCCATTTTGTGTTTGCGTGCTTGTTGGGGGAAGAGGCGTAATCATCCACATTTGCAGAGGGAGTGAGCAAGCTTTCCAGATCAACTGGCTCGTTCATGACGAGAGCAGGACACAAGCCAGACATGTCACTCTCACTTTCTGCCTCTTTTATCTCTCGCCACAACTAGGGACTGCAGTGAGGAGATTGTTCTGGCTGGAAGCTGAGGGACACAGGTGGTACCAGCAGCTGCAAGCTCTTTAGCTCTCGTTGGCTCCACTTATTAGAACATGCATTGTATGTTTAATGCATCACATTTCTTTGTGTTGGAATGAGAGTTGGAGGCTGGTGGTGCTGTGCTATGGTCTTCTTGTATTGCTGGGCAGGGAAGGTGTAGGCTGCTCCTAGTTAGAGATAATTAGAAGCTGGGGCTCCTGAAGAGAATTGGGTAACTCTGCAAGACAACCAGCTGTCCTTGATTACAGTGATAGATTAGTCACTCTAAAATAAGCCAGTTAGTACTTTGCAAACAGCAAATAATGCACTGATATTTTCAGGGTGGATATACATGGGGATCAAGCTTTATGAGTGGTCTTGAAATAGATTGATTTGTATGTTTGTTTATTTTTTAATTGCTGGCCTTGAAGAATAATAGATTTATGGAAGTCTCAGTCTAGCATCTTTCTTCTATTTGCATTTTACATGTAAGCATTGCCATGTTTTCGCTCTTGCCAAAATTATAGTGTGTGGCAGTGCTGTTGACCTATGATGCATACGGGGAACGTATTTCCAGAAATAATGTGATTAGATTTAATAAATCAACATGTGTCTGGACAGTTAACAAAAATTATATCAACAGTTATTGTTAACGGCGTGAAAATGTTTTCCATGCTTCTTACTTCTGGTAAACTCTTAACTGGTATTGTGAACTGTTTCTTTATAATCTTTATTTTAAAAATTAGTGGATTGTGATTTGTTATTCTTATTAAATAAAGATTTTAAAGCAGGAATCTGGGTAACTACAGGTCTACCACTTCGATTTTGTAGTATGTAAATCTTTAATATTTTTTTGAGAAAAAAAAATAATAAAGCATGGAAGCAAATGGAAAACAGGAAGAAATATGCACCACAGACTTACTGATGTAGGTGATTATTAGACACAACTGATATTGCCCTTTGATATCATTTTCCTAGAGAAAGGAAGTGCAGGAGATTTTATTTGTCTGGAATTTTGTGAAGCACAGATACCATATTGATGGGAAATTACTAATGTATAAAGGGTGGATTGGGTCAAGAACTTTGAGGTGGGGCAGAACAAATGAAAGGCAATATGACAGTACTTTGTGCTGAAAGGAAAGATGTTGCAGTCACAGGTTCCTGCAGGCTAAGTCTTAGGACAGGTTTTATTTAATATGTTCATGATTGACCATGTCATAAAAAAGCAGAAGGGCACTAATGAAGCTTTTGAGGTTTCCTCAACCCTGGGAAAACCTTGTCCAGGCTGGAGAGAAATAGTGTACATAACAAAGAGGCAGAATTTGAGTCTATCTGTCAAAATAGTCACTGATAATTCATTGGAGTTCTCCAGATTGCCAGATTTTATTGATTTTATTTAATCTTTTATTGTTATGTTAAACTTGAGTACAGTCTTAAGCATTTCTTCGTTTATCTTGCATAATCGCTGTGAATTTTCCCCAAAAAGTGCTTTTATTTTCTTTTCCCCTTTCCAGTTCATTGCATACCTAACTAAGCAATAGGAGATGATTGTGGAAGCAGTTGTGAAGTTTAAAGTTGTTTATAGATAGTAAGAAGACACTGGTGTTTGATATCAAACAATCTCATAATGGGTTTTGCTAGAGTTTCTGCAGTGCCACAGTACTTCCCTTGCTACATAAACAAGACAACACACATCCCATGAACTTCTTTCAGTCTGCTCACACTGTCAATCAAGCCACTTCCACAGTATCCAGCTTATTCTATTTCTGGATGTAATGTGCAACTGTGTAATTTACTGTGGCTTGAGACCTAACATATGTATTTCTCTAGGAGACTTTGAGGAAACTGTACTTGAACATTTACAGTTTCCCTTAATAATGAGGATGGATCATAATGGTGATTATTTAAAACACTTCTACTACAATGTGTATTCTCAGCAAGCAAAGTGTTTTTCTAGTTTAGCAAATTCCAGACTATACTAAAATATATACTGCCAGTATAGTGTGCTTTAAGTCCAACACAATAAAAACTCCCACGTAAGTTAGACCCAGCTTCCTCTACTTGCTGCAGAGGTGGTGTTTGTTTTTTTTTTTGTTGTTGTTGTTTTGTTTTTTGTTTTGTTGTTGTTGTTGTTGTTGTTTGTTTGTTTAATACTGTTCCCATGCTCATCTAGAAGATAAAAAATGATCACTTTCTAACTTTTCTGCTATTTCTCTTAGCCCCTCCCCACAAGAGGAGACTAAAATGCACAGCTAGTAGGAAAAAGAAAAAGAAGCATGGAATCATAGAATCCTTAGAGTTGGAAAGGACCTTTAAAGGCCATCTAGTCCAACTCCCCTGCATTGAACAGGGATATACACAGCTAGACAGACTGCCCAGAGCTTGATCCAGCCTAACCCTGAAAGTTTCTATGGACTGAACATCCACCACATCTCTTGGGCAACCTGTTCCAGTGCCTCACCACCCTCACTATTAAAGAGTTTTTCCTTGTATTCAACCTATATCCACCCTCTTTAAGCTTGAAGCCATTTCCCATTGTTCTACTGCTACAGACTAGAGTCTGTCCCCTTCTTTCCTGTAGCTCTCCTTTAAATACTGAAAGGCTGCTATCAGGTCACCTCAGAGACTTCCCCAAGGTGAAGGTACTTTAACTTTTTACTTAGTGTCAGAGCATCATACAGTCTCTAGAACCAAGCTTTCCATGTGCAGATTAATATTTCTTGGGATGTTAAGTCAAGTCATTCTAAACACAGCTTGATTACTAGATGTAATCAAAGCCAGGCTTGCTGTTTGGACCAGTTCTTTTCCAGCCAGAGTAAGCACTGTTATTACCAAGTCTTGTTTTTCCTGGTTTTCATCTCATTTACAGGGTAGAAAAACAGAAATGTCATAAGCAACTGAGGGAAAGCTAGGCTAAGTAGAAACTTGTCAGGGACTTGGCCTCATTTCACACACACCCTTTCCCAATATTGCAAATAGACTCCTGAGAGCAAGCATCAATGGCATGCAAATCTAATTGGAAAAGTAATAAACAGAGACCTACATGAACAGATTTCTTGTTGCTTATAACCCAGGAAGCAACCTAAAAATTGAATCTGTTTCACTTAATCTCTGTCAACGTTAAGAAAAAAGGGAGGGGGAAGACATCAATTCATTTTCTGAGGCCCCCCAATATTCATATTTTTTGTTGTAGTTGATAGTCAGGAGAGAAACGTTAGCTGTATCTGTCTGCAACTTCTTTGCATTTTCCCTGTGTCCTATTCCTGTGCTATTTTATTCCTATGGAAGATTAAAAAAAAAAAAAATTAGCAGTCTGTAGATCAAGTAATTACAATCATGAGGCCACAGGTTGATAGGGCCTATGGAGAAATGTCTACCTTTAAAAATGTAAGTATAATTACCGCATTATGCCTTGGAATAAATGGGAGAGAGGGGGAGCTGCGGACTTCTGTCAAGGATATTGAATCAGAATGAGGGAGAAAGGAAATATCACCAGTTAGGGCAGAAATTAAGCAAAAAAAGAAGGTTTAAAGAAACTGCGCATCAGCTTTGGTTCATCACCTACCTTTACAATTATGCTAGCATTTACATTTTGTAGTTTCGTAAGATGTGAGAGGCTAATTTTGCATCTGTCTCAGCTAAGAAGTGTTACATGTGCTGCAAGAATAATAGTGCTGTGGCTTGCCCACAGATACAAGTAAGTCAGCATTGGGGTGAAATCTTGTCTCCTTGCTCCATTATTCTCCAGATGACTGGAGCCATTCACGATCCATGTAGGAGGATTAAGGTTCCAATCGTTTCCAGTCGATTCCCAGATGACTAGTATGTCAAAGTAAGATGGTTGTTCTGTTTTTTCTCTGTAAATAGTCATCCATCCTGATTGTGCTTATTTGTGTGAAGGCTTATTTTGTCTGCATTCTCTAGAAAGAGTAATTTTCATGAAGTCTGAGGAAGTTTAAATGAAGTTGGTATATTTGGAAACCATTACTTATTTCTCTCCACCTGGGGTGACTTTTCCAAATTTAAGGGACTGTGTATTCATTGAAGTTTTTTGCATGTTATATACATATGCAGAATCCTGAGGGAATTTGCTGATGTAGTTGCCAAGCCACTCTCAATGATATTAGAAAAGTCAGAAGTCCCCAGTGACTGGAAAAATGGCACTGTCACACCCATTTTTAAGAAGGGTAGAAAGGACAAGCCAGGGAACTACCAACCTGTCAACCTCACTTCTGTGCAGGGGAAGACCACGGAACAGATCCTCCTGGAAACTCTGCCAAGGCACATGGAAGAGAGGGAATTGACAGGAGAACCAGCATGGCTTTACTAAGGGAAAGTCCTGCCTGATAAACCTATTGATGGTGTAAAGCTGATCTGATATATCTGGATTTCAGTAAGGACTTTTGACACGGTTTCCTGTAACATCCTTCTCACCAAAAGATATGGATTTAAAGGGTGTCTATTTCAATGGACAATGAACTGCTTAAATCAAGGCAGGAAGATGGTTAATTCATGGATTGTGAATTTAAAATACCATAATATGCGAAATGCAGTAACACTAGTTGCTGGAAGTAGAGAAGATAATTTGCATGATGTCACATTAGAAATATTTATTGCTACTGCTACTGTTAATTTCATTACCTCTCTTCCCTTTCTTCTGATTTGTTGTGTAACTTTACACAAGGCAAACAACGTGCCAAGGCCTCTGCTCATTAGTGGAGCAGGTAGCATTTAACCTCCACGGTTAAATGATTGAAGTTTAATTAATGCTTTCTTCTGCAATCTCTTTTCAAAGATACTACACAACTACAGTACTCCTATTGCATTATTACCATTCTTAAATTTCATTACACCTTCCTAACCTTTAGGCTTTGTTGTCACCGTGCTCTCTTGGTATTTATTTCATAAAAAGCAGCTTGAGAATACTTCCAAAACAGGAACAAAAAAATAATTATGCAGCAATGAAGAAGCTATAGCATCACAGTAGGAACATTTCCATGTGGTGGATTCTAACCAGATACAGATCCTTCCAAGGTGGGGCTGAGATGGGATGTGAGCAGTACTCATCTCAAGATGAGGAGGCGTTTATCTTGCTGTGATGCCCATTTATACAGTGGAAGGCTGCAAGGTGGGCTATGAACTAAAATCTCAGCTTTTTCTTGGATGTAAATATGTACAAGAAAGTTTGTCTTTGGATATTCTTACAAAATTCCAAGTCATTGACACCTCAAGTCAGTAGCTTGAGACTTGTACTTCTTTTTCCCTTAATTACAAAACCCAAAGAAAACAAAGACCATAGTACATGAATGGACTCAGAAAGATGTAATTCTGGATATTTGCTTTAAAATTCTAAAACAGGAGTGGGCTTTACACAATATGATCGTTTTCGTTCCTGATGGAATTTAAGGTGTACATGCACTGGATCATCTGGGCTCTTACAAGACTTAACCGTACATTTCACTGCCACATACCCTGTTCCCAGGAGCATTAAGGGAACAAGCCCACTATCCCAGCAGGCATGGAACCATGGAATAAGAGAAGTGAACATCAGTAGTTGCTAGAGGCTGGAATTGCATTCATGGGAAAAAGTTACTACAAGCCTTACCCCTCACTCCACATATGTGCATGAACAGAGCTGCACTCTTTACTGTTGGGCACCTATAGGAAAGCAGAGTACCAGTTAGTGAAAGGCTGTGATCAGGAAGATTCAGCACATAAAGAGATAGTAAAATGGGCAACTGAAATCCTTCTTGCTCCACTGGATTAATAAAGTAATTAGTAAAAACTGAGCTGGAAGGAATATTATTATTCTATTACTAGTGTTAATATTTACGTATTACAGAGAGAGTAATGCCATCCTAGAAACTAGATAGCTTGGATTGAACTGGAAGAATTTTCTTCTTAATTTCTGATTAAATTTGGAAGAAAGTTCTTTACAGAGAGAATGGGGAGGTGCTGGAACAGCTGCCCAGAGAGGTTGTGGATGCCCCATCCTTAGAGGTGTTCAAGGCCAGGTTGGATGGGGCCCTGGGCAGCCTGGTCTGGTATTAAATGTGGAGGTTGGTGGTCCTGCTTGTGGCAGGGGGTTGGAGATTCATGATCCTTGAGGTCCATTCCAACCCTGGTCATTCTGTGATTCTGTGAAATTAGTCCTCCAGATTTTGGACGGTGTTCTGCCACCAGAAGGAGCAGGTGAAATCAAAACAAATCTCATGGGATTTTTTTGTTTCTTTTGTCTGGATCTTTGAGATCTTTCATTTCTGGAATATTTTTGAAAATGTTTCCTGGTTACCTATGATGCATGAGTTGAAGCATACAGCATGCTTTTCAGTCCTCTTGAGATTGCACTGTGCTGGCATTGAGCAAAAACCTTCCTTTGAACCTCAAACTGAGCGAATTTCATACAAAACTAACTGAGATAGAATAAACATAGAACCCCACTGTGTCATTTTTCCTAATCACTTTTCAGAATATAAATTAACTTAAGGATTTCCAGAAACTAGAAGGGCATTGCTGCCATTTCTTTCTTTGTGCGCCACAAAATAAATAAATAAAATAAATAAATAAATAAATAAAATAAATCTACAGTGAATCTATGCATCTATACACTCAACCTTCTGGTGATTATTTTATGATGAAGGCACTGGTCTGAATGAGACCTGGGAGATGCGTGTCAAATTTCTGATCGTGCCACAGACCTCCTCTGTGACCTGGGGCGAACCAATTAATGTTTCAGTGATTTCATTCTCTGACTGTTAAATGGAGATGATACTGCCTTTGCCTGTCTACAGGGGTACATTGCCAAGCACATCTTTCCAGCAACAAAATAACATTTTGGAAGGAAAATTGCTCTCCCCTTTATACTCCTCCTCCTCCAGACCTGTAGCTGCATTAGTACAAGTATCTGCAGGATGAAAAATGGGGTGGGGGGAAAGTTAAGGCATTTAACCTGGATTAGATTACTAATTTGATGGATACCAAACACATTGGTAGTGCTGAAACATAGTGGTAGTGCTGGGGTCTTTGGTTGAAGCAGAAAAGACTCAACTCTGCATCTTTGCTGAGAGAAAGATGCATGGTTCTGTACTCTGTCTTCTAGTTGTACATGAGCCCCAGAAGCACAGTTGTTATTTACATCACAGTAGCTAGACAGCCAAATTGATATTGGACTCAAATTGTGATAAACCCTAGAAATGTGAGCATTTGTTAAATGGCTATTGTCCTGAACTGCTACTGTAGAATTAGATATGTTGAACAAAGGAAATGTTATCTCTGTTTTCCAATTGGGATAGTGAGCACAGGCTAATGAAGTAATTTGTTGACAATCAAAATTGCGACGATGATAGGAAATGAAATTGGTTCCCTGCAATCTCTGCTTTGTGTTTCTCTCACAGGATTCTCTTTTCTTCCTACTAGCTTAAAGATTGTATCCATACTTTGAATGGATTCAAACTGTGCCTTTTGTGGAATACATAGCTGTTTCTGTCATATAAATAGTGATCTCCTAGGATTTTGTTTTGGTCAGCACCTCATAGTATCACACAAACGCAAAAAATAGTAAAACTAATTGAAGTATATAAGGTTATACTCAAAAGTCAGAGAAAATAAAGCTTAGCAGATCCATAAAGCATAAGCACTCCCATTCTGCAGACCAGCATAGCAGCTTCCAAGAGAGGGAAATAGCTTAAAGGCAGCTTTATTGGGTGGAAGTTTGTGGGTTAAGCAGTCAATGGCAATTCCCACTCAGTGGTTCTGATGCTCCAGACCATGAGCTTCTGCGACCATCTCTTGGCCTATACCGAGGCTGTCTCAGTTCTCTTACTGCACTGCTCAAGAAAGCTCCAGGACTTCCATAGCAGCAGTGATACTATGCCTTCTCAAGGGCTTCCTCTGATGCTCTTCCCCATATGTAGGCCAGGCAGTAGTAGCATGGTCTAGCGGGGTTGCCAAGACCTGTCCTTCTGCCCCTTGAGCAAGGCCATGATGGTGTTCCTCTTCCAAAGCACGCTGGCAGAACTCTCTAGGCTGGAGAGCCAATGAGTGGGAGACAGGCACGCCAAGGCACGCATGCAAAGCTAACTGCTTTGCTCTTCAACATCCATAGCTGAAGAAATAGCTTCGTCAGTTGATTCCCGACATAATTACAGAGTGAGTGCACAGGCACCTTCTCCTCTGGTGAAGAGCTAGAACCTACTTGCAGTGTTATTAGTATTCGTGTATGGTTGTGTGCTGTCTGCTTGGGCAATTATATTGCTTTAATTTAGGTCACTAATGATATTATAAGATAGTTTGTTGATGGTGTAATTTCTTTTGATGTTTGTTGTTACTGGATATATCAGCTGGTTTTGATACTATAAAACACAACATTTCGTGTCCTCCCAGGGAGGAAAGAGGGGGAGAAAGAGGTTGGTAGCAAGGAGGCAGCTGGAGGGGGGTGAGCGGAGGAAAGGGAAGTCATTCAGCGCTTGCCCGATCTGCTATTTGGAGTGAATGATAATCTCTTAGTACAGCAAAGCTGGCAGCAGTGCTTTTGCTATCAGGATTTTTACCGTGCTTCTCTGCTTATCTCTCAGCGTGACCACTGAAATCTGTGAGATCACACTACGAGCCGTGGTATCCTGTCAGGTTTGAAATTATTTCCGACAGGCTACAAAAACAATTGGGCCCTCACTTTGGCTGCTTTTACCCTAGTTGAAGTCTAATTTATAAGATAGATCATTCGCTTCACTGGGTCTGTCCTTGATACTTTTCTAGCTACTGCTGGTGTTGGTGACTTTTGTTTTCTGCTTCTTACATACTTTGTGGGATTTTTTGTGTTTTTTTTTCTTTTTTTCTAGCTCATATCTTTATTTGGTAGGGGCAGCCTCTTCATTCAAATACATTATTTCTATGCAAGTAGCTATCTCATTGTTACATCAGCTTTGACCTTCACGATACATCACAGCCCGACTGTGCTGAGATTTATTTAATAATCTCTAGAAAGCTCTTGAGTTAGATTTTAATAATATTGTTCTACCTCTGTGCATGAAAGAAGAGAAAGCTTGTTTTCCCTTCAGAACACAGGGCAAGGTTACCATTAATGTTTAGGGACAGTTAAAATGTTAGGCAGGAGTCATTTAAATCGACAACGCTGCTGAGCCCTGTTAGACCTGTCTAGTTTTTAAAACTTCTCTTTTCTGGAGAAATGCATACTGAGACTGGACTTAAAAAACACACAAACTGTCATACACTGTTCCTACCAACATGCCTTTGAAAATCTGACCTACAACTGTGGGATGGAGCATAAGTATTTGATACTCCTTGTGGTCCTTGTACCTCTAGCATGGAAGATGGTGACTCTTTCAGTAATATGCCAAAATTAAAACTTGCATCATGTTCGCATTCCTTTTTGAATTGAAAATGTGCTGGGTTTTCATGACTATTGAAACACACCTGTAATTTCAAAATGTTCCATTGTGCAGTGCAGTATTACTGGTGATATTATGAACACTTGTAAGGTCAGATGGGAAGTGACAGCTGTCTCGATAAAACAAAACTTTGATGAAACTAATGTTCCACCCTCATTGTACTTTAATCATCCCCTGCTTTCTAAAAAGCCAGGAGTCCATTCAACATCCACAAAGTTGAATTCTTTGCACCTAGCATCTTTCAGAGGTTGTACAGTCATAGCATCATCTGGCCTTCTGATTCTGCACTGAACCCCACATTTAAATACAGTGTCCTAACAGCCTCCACAGCTTGCTCTTCATATGTGGAAGGCTCAGTGGAAGGAGACTGTAGTCAGATTGAGAACATACAGGTTTTTTTCCATGTTCCTGCATTTACTTGTCATTTTGCTGGACGGAGAACTCAGCTCCACAGAGCACCTTGTTGTGTTTGAGAGATTATGCTAAGCCGTGATACAGTTCTTGAGTTTCTGGTTTCTCTTCCAGAAAACAAGGAATATGTTACTTAGCATTTTAGCAAAGTGCATGGACAGTTTTCTGATGAACAGCATCCCATAGTAGGTAGCAATTACTCAATGCTGGATAGATCATTATGTACTATGTAATATGTTCTGTACTGTCCTCCCTAAAATCAATGAGAAGACACAGGAGCTTGAATATATTCTTTGCTAAAGAACTTCGCTGTAACATGGCCAGAGTTTTTAGTGTTAAATAGGATGTTAATCAGAATACAGAAGATGCCATTGAAGACACTGTTTATTACAACACAGACAGCCAGTTCTGAGACCATTCCTCTCAGAGGCAAGATTGTTCAGCACAAGAGACATGAAATTTTTGTTTCCAGACTTCTGTCTGTAATGTGTCTGACTGATTCCAAGATGACAGACGACTGGGTGGCAGAATGTATGATGGATAGCTTGATTATTTTAACAATTAAATATGTAATGAAGAGCTGGAAAGGTTCCATGTAAGTCTCATTTTCACCCTGGTTAAATATGGTGTGCATAATTAATTTTCAAATATGAAAGGGCTCCAGCAAGAAAAGAAATGAAAGAAAGTTGAAGAGATAGTGAATATTTTATTAAACGTCACTCATTCAAAACTCATTAATATACATAGTCCAAGAGCAATCATCTCATTTAAAGTTAAACACAGTAGTGCTTATTTTCTTGGCAGATTACCTAGTTTATTGTTAAATGTAATAGCTTAATAGGGGACACAGATCCCACCCTTGGCCTTTTCCTAGCCAAGAACATCATTTCCCAGGTTCCTTCTTCAGCTTGATGCATTTGGAGACAATGATATCCTCATTTGCTTTCTGAGACCAAAATTCATTCACACAGCAACTGGTAAGAGAGAGAGAGAGATGGCACAATGCTCTGTCACAGAGTATTGGACTTAACAGAGTTGTTGATGAAAACTTGGATGTTAATCTTGAAGGAAATTCCATTACTTCAAATTTTATGTGTTCCATATTAATATTAAAAAAGCTTTTCCATTTTTTTTTTTTTTTTCACATTTAGCCACATAAAGTTTTGTGGGTTGTATTTTTTTCAAAGAATTTCCAAACAGATTTTAACAATAATCAACTAAATATTCTATTTCAACTTGTTTGAGAACTTTTTACATGTCGTTCAATATCCTTCTCAACACCTCTCAGCTGCTTGGATGGGCATATTATGGACTTCATCTGTTCCTGCAGGAATCAGGTTGTTTTCTCCCAGATATTTAGATTCAAATATGGTCCAGAAGAAACTGTCCCTCTCCACACCATAAAATGTTTTCCTTCAAAAAAATTCTGGCTAGTTCTATAACTAAACTTGTGAGCAGTGTGATTCATTACTAGAGAATGCTTTGAAGATACAAAATGTTATGTAAATGCAAAAACATTATTATTATTATAATTAGAATATTATTAACTATGGGAGGAGAGAAGATTAAACAACTGGGCTTCCTTACAAAATCCATTTGAATGAACTAAGGCTGAGGACACTTATTAAATGCAGTGCTGTTCCAACTGCAAAAGAATCCTTGCTTCTGCATGCAGCTTTCTGATCTTTGTGAACATCTTTACCCTTTCAGCATGAATCAGATATGAGCAAGAAGCATAGTAAGGAGAAAAAATGAATGTAGTAACAGAGGCACTATTGTATTCTTGCTGCCAAGAGGAGCCTGATTTTACTCTCCATTACCCAATCATGGCTGGCCACCAACTTGCTAGATGCATAATCCAAAAGATTCTGAGCCTCTCAGTGCAGATGAAAGCAACATTCTCATCCATATGAAGTATTCAGGATAACTCTGAATGTTGATTTTTCCCTATCTTACTTCTTTTGACCTGCTGCTATGGACAGCAATTTCAATTTTTCAAGAATTTCTTTCTTCTTTGATTTTCTTTATATTTGACGATGTAAGAGGCACAACTGGTTGCTATGATTACTATTTACTAACTTTGTTTGCTGTCCTTAGAAGCTGTAATCGAGCTCAGAACACCACTGTGCTATGTGCTGGTTCCCAAAGGGTCAGATTAACTGCTAATTATCAGATTGCAAGAAAAGTGACCTTTACTACCTTGCTAAAATAAGATTTCAATTTCAAGTCAAGGGAAGCAATAATACTTCATATCTTTTTAGTCACTGTCAGCCTACCTGTTATGGACTCCCTAACTCTGGCAGTTAACTACAGCTGCACAAACCCTCTTGGAATAGGGTTTTGTTCTGCAACTCTGCAAACAGCAGATGGAAGAAGACAACTTCACCAAAAAGAATGTGTGAGAAAATACTGCACTGGCCCCTGCTAGCCACTACAATTCACCTTTAAATGCACTGCTGCAGTAGGCAGAAATCAAAAGGGTAATGTAGGTGCCTTAGAAGCTATTCTGTTTTGTGTGAACAACTGCAAATGCATGAAATATGGCCCCTGTGGTAGTCAATAGCATCGACTTCAATAGGCTATGATTTCGCCACAGTTGCTTATTGTGTCGTATAGCCCAGACACTAATTGCCTGTGGCTGATGGACAAAGACCCAGTCCGGGTGTGGTGGGCCCAAAGGAGACAAAACTGGGAGGCAAGTGTGTGGAGAGTCTGATGGCTGACTTGTCTTTGTAGCTTTTTCTTTTTCTTTTACAACAGTCTGTGGCCCCATACATAGCAACAATAACTGAAATTATTTGTGTCATACTTTAGATGGATAGCAAGCTGAGATCTGGTGTTCTTCTGAAGTTATTTGTGTCATACTTTAGATGGATAGTTTCTGTGGTGTTTCTATAATTGGTTAGGTTCTCATTTTGCTTCTCTGTCCTTAATGAGCCTTCTTCTGCTACTACTGAAGTCAATAGTGAAGCTTATGTTGATTTCTCAGAAGGCAAAGGTAAACTCTCATCTGCTAGATGAGCACAGTACATTAGAAATTTTGATTCATTTTTGTTAAATTGTGTTACACAGCAAATATTCTGTAGCCTCAGAACAGTTCCTGCTCAGGCATCTGAGTTAATGCTTTGGATCTCCAGTTCATTACTGGTTACGATATAATATTGAAGGATTTGTTGATCCTCCACATAACTATCTAACATTCCTGATGTGTTTCTCTAAAAACTGTTATCCTGTTTTTAGCACATTTTTTTAGTATATTTTATCTGAAATTATAGTGTAATTATTTGGCTTTGTATAGAGCAAAAATACCGAATGCCTTTTCATCTACCTTTCATTTCAGTTCAGAACTCCAGTTCTGGAATGTCTTCTGTTCTTCAGAATATCTTAATATGTGCTGAAATCCTTACAGGCAATTGACCAGGAACATTCATCTATTTTCCCGAATGGGAAGCAATTTATAGAAAGGCTTGTTATTTCTTTAAATTCAGGCTCAATGAAATGAAATTTGGCCTTCCCTTTTCCATCCTTGCCTCTCATGCAGTTCTCTCTATTGATAGCACATATAACATCAAGGATCATTTTGACTGTATCTGACATGATGACGCTTTGCAATATGATTGTAATTTCTGTACCCTGGAAGTGAGTATTTTTTCCCAATTTTTTTTTGTTGTTGTTGTTGAATTTAGGACCTCTCCAGCTCATTTCATAATGAGGCTCCCATACACTATAATGAACAGAATGTATGGTGTTACCTTAATTAGAGGCAGAGAATAAAAGCCTTCAAAGATTTTGTATGAACTGAAGGATGGGAAGATCCTATTGTTGCATGCATTATAAAGTATATTACGACAACAGAGACTTTTAGAAGTTACTTATTCACATTTGTTCTTGAAAAAAACCACCAACACATGATACTTGAATAAAAAATATAATTCACACCACTGATCTTCAAGAAGCAGCTTTGAACAATTGTATTCAGTTTCCCCATGTTTGTTATGTGACACTGAAAACCATAATGAGAATTATTAGTCTACAGTTTTCAATATTTTGTTGTTAGCATAGCAGACTACATTAGAAAGTCAGTTTATGTTTTTTGCTTGAAATGCTTTTGGGATCTTGGTCTGCTTTGCTCTAAAACCCACATAACTTTTCCATGCTCAGATATAATAAGCAGGTATGCCTTGGGCTTTTGAAACAACTGACAAATTGCAGCAAAGGCATAGCTGTAGCATAATGAATCTGCTTAGAATTTCTCTAGAAATGATATTTAGCAAATAATTCTATTGATTTGGAGTCTTTACTGACTCCAGCTTGCTTTCCTGTAGCTACATGGACTTTGTTGTGGTTAATAAATAAATGTAAAAAAAAATGATCTTAATGATGCAAATAGATGAAGAAATCTTTAGGGAGCTATTTTTTCAAGCAAGATGGTGCCATTTTTTTAGTCAGTACCATGTGTAGCCATATTGGCAAGAGACTGTGCAGCCACTGGCTGTTGGTAGAATGGAGATCAGTGGCTTCCTGAGTCAAGGTCACTGATGATATAGTGCCAAAGACCTAGCAGCAGGGACAGAAGGCCTAAACATCAGATCAGTTTCTATGTCTTTCAAAATAATTTCAATATTTAACTTCCTTTTCTGCCAGAGCCTTTGAGGTCCACAGAGGGTAAGAAGTCACTCAAGTTATCGTCTTCGTCAGTTTTAAATCATTCTGTGAGATGCAAATTGCTTCCTAACAGGGACCCCCCCTGAGCTTTGTTTGCATTTTGCAGAATAATAACGAGGACTTTTTAAAGCTTTCTACTTGGCAAGGGGGCTAACATCTTCTGTTCTCTTTGTCAAGTGACTTTTGAAAGAATATGTGGTACCTTTGGAGCATTAAAATGAAAGATAAAATAATCACTTATTCTGCAGGGATTTTGACACCAAGACATCGTAGATTAAAAAGAGCATCTTGAAGAGATTTGCTGATGTGAGGCTATTACAAAACATCGTCTTTACAGAGTTTGGGTCACATCAGAGCCAGTTTCTTTACAATTATTGATCAATTCCAGCTATGCTTCCAGTTTGTTTAGTGGTTTTCTGTCATTATATGTAAAATATTCAGATTGTGCCCAGTCTTGATTTGATGCTCTTTTAGAATTCAGTTGGCATTTTTGACATAACGTGCATTTTAGGACTGTGCCAGATAACAATGGGCAAACATTTGGACAAAGGAAAGAAGTATACCTAGTAGTATGCCGAATGATATATCTACTCTAGATTGCTTTCAAATAACTGTGTTTAATCACAATGGCAAAATCTGAGCTGTGTACTGCTTACAATCTTCTTAACTGAAACTGTCAGTAGAGGAATAAGATCCATTTAGCAAGAGTTTCCTTGTCTGATGGAATAACATAAAAATTCCAATAAAAATTTATTTTCCAGGAGCATTTATACTAATCATAATAAACCTCTTCTAATTGCATCCCAAAAACAAGATAGTTTGCCAAGCAGATGGTGGAGAAAAGTTAGGCTGGCCCAAAACCAACGAATTCCATTCAATGACAAATTCTGAGGTTTCAAGATCTGTTTTCATTCTAATGTAGAATGAAACCAAAACCTTCAGGAACTTTTCTCATGCACACACAGACATTCAAGCAAAGACTGCTTTAGGGCTGTAGAGAGTCAAATTAGGAGTTTCACCTGAGATGTGAGGAATAGAAAAAAGTACAGTGTGTTAAAGAAAAAAATAAATAAATAAAGGAGGAAAAGAAAATAGTACAGCAGAACCACAAAGGAACAGGCAATAGTGTCTTTACCCATTCTGTTGATCTATCTGAGATTGGATAGTAAAGGGGAAGAATTCTGGTCCCATACAATCTTTATGAGGGTTATTTTTCAAGAACTTTGTCTAGAATTCAATGTGCACCAATTTTAAGAGTAAACACAATCTGGATGTGTGGTAGTATTTTAGTGATATTTCAATTAAATGAATATAATTCATCAGAATTGTATTTTCATGTTTTCAGACATTTCTGATGGTGAGCATCCTTGGAGGTTCAAACAGAGTGTTTCTGCTGGCCTGCAAGGTTTAAAAAATTACGAATTAACTGACTTCAAAATTTAAGTGCTACTATATGTTTGTACTTCCTTAACATCACATAAGAAAAGAATTTTTGGCATAGTCTTAGAAAAATGCACTTCCTAACTAGAAAAAAAGGTTTTCTTCCATTGTCCATCACATTTTCCATAATTTCTGTTTTGTGCTATGTAGGTTGTAAGTACTGTGGTGTTGTGATTGTCTCTAATCTCTATAAAATACTCAGCAGAACATAATCCTCATTAGAGCCTAGTGCTGTAACAAATATCAGATTGTGCAATTTTCTTTCTTGCACGAAAGAAAATTGCCAAGTAAACAATAAGATTCCCAAGTAAGTTGTACATGCATAAAGATATATGATTAAATATACACTTTTTGCATTTGCATGCAAATTGTAGATTTTTGTTATATATTTGGAGAAACAGTTAAGGAAAAGAAATGTACCTACTTGCCTCTATCTCTGGTGAAGAACCATGCTGAGAATTCACAGAGGGAAAGGCAGAAGCTTGAGTATCTTGCTTAGCTTAGAAGAAAAGAAAAAAAAAAAATCAAAATAAACCATCAGCTCTAGGAGACTTAAAGGCCTGCTGTATGTCAGAGGAAGAAGGTGGATTTAAGAACCTGCCTACAAAAAAAAACATTTTCATCTAGTCAGAAGCCTCCTTCTGGATACTTATAATCCAGATACAGTTGTCTGAGAAGTAGGAGAGTATCTTATTGTCTCACTTAGGACACCACCTGTGCCACACCATAAACACTGAGAGAAGACCTTCAGCAGCAGAGGAGCACTATGCCCGAGCAGAATTAAGAAGGCAAAAAATTACTTTTATCAAGTAGATGACCAGCTGTCTTCACAGCATCTTGGCTTCTGTCGGCCCCGGTAGAGTTAGGATGCTGCAGTGCTCTACAAAACACTCCTTCATCTCATTTTTGAAAGGCTTCCTTGCGCCTTATCACATCAAAGCAAAGCATCTGCATGTTTCAGTTGTGGGGCATCATGTGTCTGGCTCCCCTCTGGCTCTCACTAATCCCCTGGATTATCACAGCTCTCTAAAGCAGCTCTTAAAAACCCTGTGAAAATAGGACTCCAAGTGGGTGTGTGAGAAGCAGCAACTGAAGCAATAAGGCTGCCTGCGCCTGTGGAATTCATATCACCCTGTTGCTCAAAACAAGGTGTTGAAAAGTCTGCTTCTGCACAACCTGATCCCAAACAATATCAGCTCCCAGAGAGACAAAACAGAGTCCGAGTCTGGTTTATTCATTTGCCATGGCTCATCCAAATGGCTGGCACAAGTTATGGCTCGTGCTGAGCACGGCTGTATGCTGGTCCTGAGTGGGCTTCCATCCTTTAGTTTTTTCACTCTCCTGCTCGAAGTTGGGACCAACTGGACCTGGTGCAGGCTGTAAAGGGAGAGGAACTGGGAAGGCCTTTCCATGATGTCAGTACACGTCCCTTTAGTTCAGAGGGGAAGAGACGACCTCACAAGGTAGGGCAGCTATCTGAGCAACTCAGGTATGAATAAATGGAGGACTCCAGCCTGTACCATCAGCCCAGCACCTTACTTAAGTCCCAGATCTTCTGAAGAAAGGAGCAAAGTAGCAAACAGGAGGTGGATATGTAAAGACGAGAAATTCATGCAGAGAACATGGTACTTCTCTTCCTTAGCCCTGTTGACTATTCATTCTCAAAGAAGATGTTGTAATTCCCATGAAAGTCATGGTATTGAGAGCTAAACAATAGTAAAACCTAAAATCTTCAGTAGTCCCTGAGATTTCTTTTTTTTTTTTTTCTCTCTTTTTCTCTCATTTATAAAAAAAAAAAAGATTATGCATGTCTGACATTGACATAAAGTCTGGAGAACTGACCCGTAAAGTAATTAGAAGAGGAATTCACCCTCTTGTCTGCCCCCTCCCCAGCCTTTCCCATCTCAAAGCCAGATCAGATGAAAGGCGAGCTCTGTTTACTTCCTGATCTGTCTAATTTAAGTAACAAGGACCATCCCAACTTCATCCTCCTGCAGCTGCTAGAAGTGAAACTCAAGAGGCTGCCCCAGGCACTGCAGCACCTTCTCAGAACTGCTTGACCTCAGTGGATTAGCTTTTCCCTGAGCAGGTGGCAATTTAACAAGAGGAGACAAACTTTTTACACTTAGGAGACCTCTGGTGAATGGCATCAAATATCAGAAGATTGAAACAGAGCAGAGATTTAGGATGCCTTCCCACCTTAACCCTGTGCCACCTTAACCCCCTTGCTGTGCTCATAAGTTACAGCTTTCCAGTTAGGATCTGAAGTCCATTTACTAGTGAATCAAAGTAAAAATGGCCTTATTTTCTTAACATGTCATACCCTCACAAATCCTATTGAATTAAAGGAGAGCAATTGATGCTTTGATTTCAGTCTGCTTATGTCTGAGTGTCTGAACAGAGTGTTAGGAGTAATGCTTCATGTTCTTTATTTTGCAAGTATGTGCCACAGTAAAAACATCATAGTAAAAGCAATAATAATATCCTTTTGCTTATGAAGATGTAGTTCTACCAAATAATTCACAATTTAAACTATCAGTGCCAAATGCATTTATTGTCCTGTGTGTTTTCAGTAGGTAGAAAAGGGCTGCAGGTTTGTAGGTTTGCATGTAAAACAAAACAAAACAAAAGGCACTGCTTATTGATTCTTCTTGCAGACACAGGCCCCAGCAACAAAGTTTCTACATTGTTCATGTGTGTCTCCACTGTCTACTATGATCTGTTTGTTTAAGGATTTATCATAATAATTACAAGTCAAAACTGTCAAACAGATGTCCAAAACCTGATAGCCAGGTGTCAGATACCATATCAAACCTGAAGATAGAGATAGATACCTTTACTTAGCCTTCCCTCTAGTAGGTCTGCATTTCCAGAGGAGCTCAGTACCTGCAGCTCCCATCACAGTGATTTACAAGATAAGATTTTGTATGTTTTGAAACAGAATGGTGCCACTTATGACTACATTTTCTAATCAGCAGCTAAGAGTTATGGGATTGATTTTTACCATGGTATGAAGGAACATTTCAAGGGGCCAGGAAAGAAGGTTAAAAAAGACTGAGTGACTCAATTATAAATGTCTTAATTGTTATAAATAAACCTGCTATTTTCTGAATAGTTTACTCCTGTCAAAAATCCATAGGAATATTACAGACATGTGCTTATTAATACACATATGTTGATGATTGGACTTGAAGATTTTTTTTCAACCTAAGTGATTCTCTGATTTTATATGCATATTCGTGTTTACAAATGTGCTTTTCTACATGCGTTTTTGTGTAGCTGTATATACATTTAGTACCAACGCTCAGTAAGATGGCAGATGATAAGAATGTAGGTCAGAGTGTTGATGTGTTTTTGGGTAGGCAGGCTTGCAGAGGAATTGGGATAGGCTGAACCAATGGGCCCTGTCCAGGTAGGTGACATTCAACAAGGCTAAGAGCTGGGTGATGCACTTGAGTCACAACAACCCCATGAAATAATGTAGGCTTAGGGAACAGTGACAGGAAAGCTGTCCAGCAGAAAAGAAGCCTGGGGGTATTAGCTGACAGTGGGCTGAACACGAGCCAGACGTGTGCTCAGGTGGCCAAGAAGGCCAGTGGTATCCTGGCTCGTATCAGCAGGCCAGCAAGGAGCAGAAAGGTGTCTGTCCTCTTATACTCAGCACTGGTGAGACTGCACATCAAACACTGCGTTCAGTTTTGTGCCTCTCACTACAAAAGCATGGACTTGCTCAGCTGTGTACAGAGAAGTGCAACAGAGCTGGGGAAACAATAAGAAAACTACACTTAGAAGGAATGACTGAGGGAACTTGGGCTGTCCGGTCTGGAGAAGAACAGGCTGAAAGGTGGCATCATTGATCTCTACAGCAACTAACAGGAAGTTGCAGCAAGGGTCTCTTTTCTCAGGTGACAAATGATAGGATGAGAGGAAATGGTGTTGCACCAGGGGAGGTTTAGGTGCGATATTAGAAAGAATTCTGCACAGGGGAGGATGGTCAAGTATGGGAATGGTCTGCCCAGGGAAGTGGTGGAGTGCCCACCCTTGGGGGTAAAGAGATGTGAGGACATGACACTAAGGGACATATGATGGAGCTCGGTAGCTCAACCTGATAGATGAACTTGATGATCCTAGAATGCCTTTTTCAGCCTAGATGATTCAGTGATTCTGTTTCTATATACTTATACCTACTCATGTATATACCCACACATACAAGTCTATGTGTAAATCCATAGGTATGTGTGTGTATAAGAATATATAGTGCTACAAGATATTTATTCCTGAGCTCCACTAGTTCATGCATTTCTTTATCAGTGGAACAATTTTGCATGCTTTAAAGTTGTCATTTCTAATGATTTCAGTGTGAAAGTGCTGACATACTGTTAGCCTGTATTCCCTTAAAACATACGGTCATTCAAGATCAAGGATATTACCCTTATAACAAAATAATGTGCTGGGAAGCATTGCTTCTGGGAACACAGTCATGTGTTTGTTCAGTGACATCCAACTTCTCTGAACATATCTGGCTCTGTATTGTCCTGTTCCGTTATACCATTCATGAATATTAAAAGCACGGTTATTCTTTTCACCTCAGCATAGCTCATCTGTCTTTACAGATCTGTATGTCAGTTATTTTAACTGGAACTGTCTCCCTGACTAGTACCTCACATACTCATATGGTATTTGCATGGCTTTCTGAATGCATCAGAATTGTAGTGCTGCATGTCCTACTTCCACATTTGTGAAGTTTTTCAGTACTGTTGAACTCCCCAAGGCCTATGCAAAGCAACTGGCAAAAAGATCAGCAAAGATGAGATCAGTGGATTTCTCACCCATTGTGGCGGGGACCCCTTAGTCAGCATTTGTTGTTGCCATGTTGTGGCCATGATGGTTTTGTGGGAAGTGATGCATAGTTTTGCAGTATGACCACACTAAAATATCTCCCAACATCTAATGCAAGAAACCTACTGTAGAGAACAGCAATAAAGAGGACAGTGAGTTTCATTTTTTCCCCAGATCACTTGTTTCTCTTCCCTTCACAATGGATTTGTGCTCGAGGACTCTATGCCCTCAAAGACTACTTTTGTGGACAACTCAATTATTACACCTCCAGCTTGATGTACTCTGGTTCTTAGTCAGCTGTAGATAGTAAAGCTGTTGTGTAGCACAGAATATTGCAGCTGTATGTCCTGGGAGATGGAGAGGGGAACAAATAAACAACTCCCTTCACACGTACTCAAACAGTAAATAACACATTTTGTCTTTCACAACTTTCTTTGTATTTCACAAAATACCTCTTTCCCACAATTGAAACTAATTTGCATCGAAGCTGTGATTTCCTAAACATCAGGAAAAAAAAATCAGAAATAATGGAATGTAAGAAAGATGTAGATTGTTTTGTCTCATGTCAACCAGAATAATAGTGAAAAATAATCCCTTTAAATTAGCCTGGAATAAGGTCCTGGTTTAGGAAGGTAAGGGCATATACATAATATATGTACGGATAATTTTAACGATAAATTTCCCTTACACCAGTGAATCCGGACACAAGTTAGTTATGATAGATTAAAAAGCATCACTAGAATTTAATTTCTAATCAGTCAGTTTGTTTCTATCCTCCAAAGTGTAAAATCAAGCAAATAACCATGCCTTGAAAATTTTCAAGAGCTAATCCCTAAGGCGTAGATGACATGAACCAATAACTTATTTATATTAATTTTAAGCATCCATTAATGTGAAGATGGGAGAGGTTATATCAGTGAGGTGAGAAGCCTTATTTCCAATATCCAGCACATAGTTGTGGCTCCATCAAAAATTTCATCATCTAGCAAGATGCATTTGAACAAATACTGGGAATTCTTTACACTCCTTTAGATTTTGGGATATATAAGCTAATTAATGGGTGGAACTGTTTCTAGCACACAGTAGGTAGATTTTTTATTTGTGGCAGATATTATGATGATAGTTTCTTTCATTAACTTTTAGTAATTATCTTTATTTAATAATTAATACACATATAATTTAATACAGTACAAGTTAAAATTATTATTCATTTTTCTGTAGTGTTTCAGAAAATACTGTCAGAGGACAAATGACAGTAATTGCTTACAAAACATGCATTAGTCAAAGTCTATATAGACATTGTCTTTGCAGTACTTAAGGGCCTGATCCTGTCGATGTTTTACAACACAGTTTGCTATTTTAAATACTTCCTCTCAATCTATCAAAAGAAGATTTTGATCTATGGCAGATTTGATCTATGTTCCTGTAGATTATAACTTAAAATACCTGCAGTTATTTTTGGTTGGTACTTTACGTTGTATTTTGTATTGAACAGTGGTCAGGTTTCACCCAGAAATCCTTCAGCAGTCACCATTTAAATGGTGGCGTAAGTTTTATAGAATAAAGTAATAGATGACTCTTCCATAGTTAGATAAACTCTGAGAGTTCTTCTCATGAAATTAGTTATGTGAAATGACCTTCTCATGAGCTACGTAGAAACTTCCCATTAGCCACAGCTTTGCTGACTAACACTTCACCTTATTGAATGGGACAGAGATATTCCCTGAGCATCGCTGCTGTAGTTATGCATTAACCCTGCAGAGTCTTGCAGTATTTACTTTAGCACAGTGGAAAACTCATTCTGTTGTAAGACTGCTGCGTCTTTCTCTCCTTAGGAAAATTGAAGCTTCTGCCTTCATCCAAAACCTTCATTTAAGCCAAAAGCGAATAACACTCGTATGTAGTAAAGCTACTCTGACACCAGCATTTAGTAAGGCCTACATACCTTCCCTTAAAATATGATTTGCTTCTCAACCTGTCTTCCAAAATCATGACACCATAGCAATTATGCTGTCCCAGTTTATAATTTTGGTAGAGGAAGAATAGGATCAGGTAGTTCCATATGACCAAAGAAAATTTAAAAAAACTTGTACATTCATCCCAAAAATTAAAATGGAAAATATTAGCACTTTTGCAAGCTTAATTTGAAATTCTCATCGTTCTGTCACATGAAGTACTCTCAAGTGAAAAATGTATGATTGCACATACAATATTAGGATGGGTCTTCCAGTGCAAGTGAGTACTTGCTGTCTTTAAAAGTGCTAATTATCAGAGTGCGTGTATACTGGAATATTTGTGTTTTTTTGTGTGTAACTATTGGAGACCATGGCATTTTCAGTTCAGATGTTTCCTACCCACAGATAGTATCTACATTCTGGCTGGCTTTTCAGTCAAAAAAAGAGGAAAGGAGTGGCAAAGGCACTGAACTTTTAATAAGAGTATCAACTTTTCATCTTCCTTACTCAACAGTTGGAAAAGACTGAAACATTAAAGAAGCATAGGGTGAAGGTGTAGAAAACCTAGCAGGGAAAAAAAAAAAAAAACAACCACAAAACAACAAAACAAAACAAAAAATAAGCTTCTCTTAGCTGTCCCCTTACCAGGTGTTCTGTTTTCCAGGTTCAGCCCCAAATCTGCAAGTAGTTAATAAGATGAGGATTTGCAGATTTGGTACAAAAGGACCTTCTGCTGTAAGAGGACCTTCTTCTGGTTAAACCTATTGCTTATTAATGAATATGAATGTCTCAAGCCACTTGGATTTCAGCCCACAGCTCTTCCACGGTTCTTATATTTCTCTAGCTCTTACTGTTTGGAGCGAAGAAGAAAATTACAAGAAAATGACAGTATCAATTCTGAAATGGAAAAAAATTGGTTATTATGGCTTAGTTGCTTTCCTGGGGACATTTGACTGTTTTGCGTAAACTTCACATGCTGCAAAGCAGGCTGTTGAAACAAGTGTCTGTGGGGAAAAGGCCTGACTTGGGAAGGAAATCAGAGAGCTTTGTGAAAGAAATGTCTTTCCTCACCTTGGGAAAGATCCTTATTGTGACATGAGCAACTCCTACATGTTACACCATACGTGCATGGCTGTCCTATATGAAAAATGTCTGTTTCCATTATGTTGTTAAGGAGCCTTGTCTCAGGCCTAATTAAGTTAGCAGAATACCTCCTCTGGCTACTACAGATGCTGTTGCAGGGCCTCTGTGACCTGTGGATTGAGCTGATCAAGGTAGTGGCTGCAATTCTGAGAGCTTAAAAGCAAAAAAAAGTACACCCCTAAAATTTATAACCTTAGGGCTCTACACTTACATCAGCAAAAAGCTCAGTACTTGTAGAAGGGACCAGGTCCTCAGATGATGCAAAACCTCCTAGCTGAGATTTTTAAAAACTTGTTAATTTGATATATCCAAAGTAAACACAAACTGAAGGACTTGTCATTGGTGTGCGTATCAGGCCTTAAAATACTGCATCTTAAAACCCTGTCTTCTGTAAGTCCCAGGACATTTTTGGTTGTTTCATATGTTTACTGCAGTAAGACGCTCTTGTGGTTTTGCTTTGTTTTTCCCCATTCTGCTGCTTCTAGAAAATGTTCAAATAACTTCACGACTCTGAAAATTCCCTCCACATTTCCTCTTGGCTGCAATATTCTGCTTTACTTCCTCTCCTAAACTACTGCATAATGGTGTGCCACACTATGTTGAACAGCTGCTGAGCTTGTCCTTGACTCTGACCAGTATTCTAGTCTCACACGGTGGCAATCACATCCTCACCTTTAGACACAGGGATCAAGTTTCTCGCTGCCAAAACTTCTACTGGGAGGTTTTTACTCTCTAGTAAGCCGGCCTTATATACCTCATGAGGTATTTTATTAGTAACGTGATTTGAGAAAAGTATTTTAAAGAACCTGTCACTATGCTAATGGACTGAAACATCTTCAAGACTCTTTTTTCCCCTCTTTTAAAAAAAAAATCTCTGTTGATTTAAATTCAACTTGTCTAACACTTCTGAGCACACAGTGAAGCTTGTTTTAAAGAGATTTTGCTTGCCTTGGGTTTCTCAAACTCTTGACTCCATCTCTGACTCATTGCACGTGGGAGTATTTGCAAAATTCTTAGTCTTTGATTGACACCACCATTGTTTCCTTGCTATTTTTATCTACCTTGTCAGGGCTAGTACAGTGCATCATGTTGATTCTGAGTCAATTCTTCATCAGTGTTATGCAGCTTGAAGGTATTAGTGAGGTCTTTAAATCTGCTTAGTTGATCTTTATGTGGAAGATTAAATAAACGCTGCTTGCATTAGAACTGGTAAATCTGAAAGATTTCTAGCCTTCATTCTTTGCTACCTCACCAGCAGTAAGGTGCTTTGCAGGATTTCAGCCATTGCCTATGCAACGTTTATATGTATTTATTGGTATCCTCATGATTCATCACAGGAGAGGGAGAGTTGCAGGGAATTAGTGAGGAAAGAGAAGGATAAAGATAAAACTGTACCCTGCCACAGTTTTCTTGTGTAACTTCCTGCATATTACTCAGCTTTTCCATCCCTCTTGTCCATGTCTGTGGCTGGAAATTCAGCATGCATTTCTCTCTGAGATTCAGAACTCAGTTAATGCCTGCTGTTGAGGTGGAACAAGAGCAAAGTTTAAGTAAATCCTGAGGGAGAACCTGAAAAGTGGGGTTAACCTCTATTCTGTTGCTGTCATCAAAAAGGGACCTGTAAATATATAGGCTACTATTATGTTTAATTAAATCCTGAAGACTCCAGGCAGTATGGCCCAAATCCAGCTTCCACCTCTGCAGGCTTTGAAGTGCTGGAGGAAGCGTGTCCTATGTTAGTGTAATCAATTTATTCTCACAAGGTGAGAGTCCTTTAATGAAGAAAAGGATGATCAATGGATGTTTTCCAGCACGCTTGGCTTTGCTTCACAAGTGTTCTCATTGCTGGCATTAAACCAAGCCAAAGGATCCACTTATCCACCCAAATGCTCCTTACTCATGGTGGGAAGAAAAAGAAGATGGTGGAATGAGAGGAAAAGATCACATTTCCTCAGTTTTCCATCCCACAGTGTTATGTTCTTTACAATTTCCTGTGTATGGGTCTTTCCAAAATTTCACCTCTTTTTGTTGTTGTTGTTGTTGGGACTCTGAATTTTCTTTGTTGCTTATTTGACCCCCAAAACTATTTGTATTCTTGCCCTTGTACAGCCTTGCAAGCAGCTGCAGGATTTTGGCCAAAGAATAGCGCTACAGTCAGAGTCCATGGCATCTGATGCATGGACTAGTTTAAAATGGCTCAGCAACCACTTGCTGAAATCCCTGCTCAGACAGCTGGTCCTTGTGGTAAGGCAGCCTCAATCAGATGCTCATTGCCACTTCAGCTTTATTCCCTGCTTATACATGGAGGACTCCCTATTAGACAGTTTTACATTCTTGGCACAAGAACCAACCGCTGGAGCAAATCTCTTCCAACTGATCATAGTATGCTTAACAACTTCCGCCACTTGATTACTGAGGAAATTATTAGAAGAAAGTGTGTAGATCTTTCATCATGCCTGCCTTAAGTGAAGGGAGGTCAGGAATGGTAAGAGAAGCAGAGGCTTGAGCAGTCATTTAAACTTTCTTAAAAGTTTTTTTTTTCCCCACTCTTTTCTCTATCTTACTTATTGTCTGCTACCTAATTACTTCCATATCAAGTTCTTTTACTCAGTGTTCAACCTCCTGCAGGCTTTTAAAGCTTCATGCAAGTCTGCATCTGGAAGCTGCAGTAGTTTTCTCCATTCAAAAATCTGGAGTATTTCACTTTCAAACCCAGATGCATTACAGCTAAGACTTTCACCCACACTTGGTGTATCCTACTCTTTTCCTACTGATGTTACTGAGACTGCACAGTATAATCAGGTTGTCTACAAACATAATTTTTTTCTGAAGCTGGCCCTCTAATGTGCTCACTTGTGGTCCACCCTATATGAAATGTCAGAAACTGCAATTACCAGTGAGGGTTTAGGTCATATCAGGTACTTCTTATTGAGACTTTCGATTGGTAGTACATGAAGTTGATTGCCAGGGAATGAAGAAAACCCTCAACTCAAGTAATGAAAATGCCTTTCTCATACTCGCAATACAAGATGTACAAGATGTTGTTTCTATTCTTTGGAGCAGATTTCTGAGGTAGAGAAATTCAAGTTTCAGTTCCTATATCTTAAATCATACAGAGAAAGAAATTAGTTAAAAGAACATAGGGACAGATGGAGTTTCTGTCACTGTAGAAATGAAAAGGACTCTTAAACTTCACATAATGGGGAGAAAATCTCTTTGACAAGTATTCAGTCTCTTACCTGGTGCTGAATTTAGTGTTGAAAGAAGCAAATATGTAACGGTTATAATCAGTGTCATTTTAGATAACAGCATTTATTGGGCCCAATAAAAAGGGTTTAAAAACAAATATTAAACTATATTTTAGTTCAGCTTCCCTTGCTTCTGTCTTCAATCTGTCTACATAGGCAAGGGCTCTGTTTTCTGAGGGCTTTTTCAGGCTTCAGAGCCTAATCTTGTATGTGCAGCATTGTGCTCAGCACTCAATTCAGTCACAATCAAGAGAGACAATATTTGGAAGCTAAAACAGTCTTTACACATACAAACGAAGTAGTTTGTTAGCTAAATGCCAACTACTGTATTTGTAACTGCTGATACCCACCTTCCTTAAGGCTAAGACTGACATGTCAAACCTTTTGGCTACAGTATTCAAGAGCTTAGGGTTTTATGTGCGTAATTCCCAGTAACGGAAAAGTAAACTGGTCACCCGGGTCCTTCAGTCACCTTTGAAGATATCTTCGCAAAATCCACTCTACTTCTTTCCTGTTTTATCAGCGTGGAGAATATTGGACAAATTTTGGGACCGACTCTTCTGAAAGAATGAGCATTTGGACTAAACAGCATGCTTAGACAAATGAACATGCCTGGCCAAGGAAAGAGGCAAAAGATATTCTCATTTCTTAAAGTAAGGGGAAAGAGTCATCCCGAGGAGGAAGAAACGACAGAATAAGACTGACAGGGTTCTTTCCAACTCCCACATACAAGCTAAGTATGATGATCTGCCTCACGGCCCCAGTGGTCTTACAACAGTTTCAAAAAGAGTGTTTCTTTTCTCCACAGCAAACTTTTCCAATAGCATGAAAATGCCCTGTCAATGAGGTGTGAAGTTTTTTTCTTGATTTATTTATTTTTCCTTGACAACTGGCTATTGCAATATTCCGTTTTGTTTCGTATTTTCTATGCTGTGTAATTTGAGCCTTGTACACAGTGTTAATACATGCAATAATTATAATTCTCCTTGACTGCATCATATTTAAAGGTGTAAGCTTCTCAATCCATCTCCTTGAGGCAGATTACCCAGGAGACAACCCGCACATTACAGATGGAGCTGCTCTGATCCCATTAACTGAACAGTGAGGGGAGCATTTGATTCACAGACTCCAGAGCCTAGTGAAACCCTGATCTCATTAAAAGCAAAGCTGGCAAGACTGTACCATTGGGGTGCCACTTTGGGTGTACCTTTGAACTCCAGGCTGTATCCAATGGGTAAGTGTTGAATGGAGATGGGACTGAGACACTGGGATGAGGTCTCTCACACCATAACCAACTGTGCCTGTGAACTTCTGATCCTTCCTGCCAGACACCTCTCAGCAATCTCTGAACGTGCCAGGGGGCTCAAAACACCAAAGTGAGGAGCAGAAGGAAAATAAAGGAGCAGACAACTTGAAGCCAAGTGGATTAATTAAATAATCTATATATTTACCAGTGATAAATCTATGGTAAAAAGCCTCCAGGGTCAGACATTTTATAGAGATTTTAATTCCTTAATTTGGAAGGTTTGGAGCCCTCGAGATAGTACCTTTTTTTTTTCTTTTTTTTTTCTTTTTTTCTTTTAAGTGATTTTGTAGAATTGTCATGGTGCAGGGCTTGTCTTTTGGGCTGTTTGCTGTCAAAACAAACATCTGTCAAGGACAAGCTGTAGGAGAGTTTCAATGCAAACACATCTCTTTGTCATATTGCATCATGTAGTTCATCGATTTTAGCAGCGCTGATACACACGCTGATCTGGAGACTTAAGAAATTTGGATTACATCTAAGGCTTTGCCAACAATACCTACGTTTTCCATGACTGAGAGAAGAGACTATTTTAGCAAAGTTTGCAATTTGCTGTGCAATTTTCTGCCACGGATAAAACTATTCTGTGTAAGAATTAGGTACCGAGTATAGATAGGTCATGTTGTAATTCCGGATGCGGGTCAATATTTTGCATTGAGTAACACCAATTCTGAAGATGAACTTAAAAATAAAAACAATATTGATCTCCCTTCCCCTCTCTGCTTCTTTGTTCCAAATGATCTAATTAAAAACAAAACAACACACACACACACAAAACCCCAAAAATTCCCTACGTCTTCATCATCTGCAAACTTAACCTCAAATATATTTTCCTCTTTTCTCTCCCTTTCTTTTTCCATCCACATGCATACAACCTTTGCTGTTCTTATGAAAAATGAATATCCTAATATCCTGCTTAACTGGCAGCCTTATCCAAAGACTGCCTTGATTATAACATAATGACAGCAGATGCGGAGGCATAAAAATCTTCATTGTTTCGCAGAGGACAAGGAAAGGCTTTAGAAGAAAGTGTCAGTGAATCAGCTGCTTTAAGCAGATATGCAAGTTGTATTCAAATTCCAGGTGGACATTTTTATCTAGAGGAAATGGCAGCAGTTAAAAGATGCAGTAGTGTTTCAAGCAACTCTTGACCTTGAAGAAGCTGTGATTTTTCGTGATCTGATATCTCTGCTAGTTCTTCTCTCAAACAAGTCTTGTGTCTTCCAGCCCAGCAGAGGGAAATCACAAATCCTTCAAAAAATCAACCAATTTTTCTCTTTTCTTTATAATCTTCGATAAAATTGCAGAGGTCTTTCTGCACTAAAAGGGAGCGGGAACAGAGCCTTATTTTTTTTTCTTGTGGACATATTTAGAGAAGAAAGCAAGGATAGACCAAATAACTAAACTAAATGAGAGCTAAGCTTACTTTGGGGAAAAAGGGAATCAGAAGCTAGAAACAATATTTGCTCTAAGGAGAGATGTGTTAAAGATTGTTTTGTCCCACAAGTGCTCTGTCCTTGAACATCCTCATAGGAGCAAAAGGAGAGAAATTATCCAAGTAAGTAACATCTGCTGTTTAAGTCAGGAAATTTTTGTACAGCCAAGGAAAAGTGAAAGCACTCTGTTCAGATAGCTGGCAATACCATGTTGCTGTGAAAGGGGATATCTTTTTTATTTATGTCTACTAAGTTACTGTATATTCCTGTAAGAATAGATCAGATGGAGTCTGTGAGGCTGGGGGAAATACCCAGAGTGTTCTGCTGAGACGGGATTCATTGTGGAGGAGCTGGCTGCCCCAGAGGAGATGGGAAAGCAGCTCCAGGAGGTCAGATCAGGTTCTGCTGCCAAACACAGTCACTGCATCCACAACATGGAAAATCACAAGGATAGAAGGGATAAGATCAGAGATGCATTTAAATATATATATATAAATTAATTTGCTACCTATTTTGCATATCCATTTTGTAAAGCTAGTTTTTATTTAAAAAAAAAATAGATCTGTAGGTTTTCTTTCTTTTCTTTTTTTTCTGTTGTCTTTAAGTAACTCATTCAAACAGTAGGCAGGGCCACCTCCACTGCTGCTAGACAGGGTTTCTTTGGGTTCCTCTCACAGCTGCATTTTTCTGGAAATAGGCAAACACTTTTTCCTTAAAACGATATTGTCTGTTGACAGGAACAACATGGTATTATTATATATGAGGGTTACAACAAGCAGAACTTGTCACTGTGCCAGCATACATTGAAAATACCTGCCATTTGATTAAATCCAGCTCATTGCAGGGGTAAAACTAATACTTATGGATCAGTATTTTGAAAAAGGCAAGGAGAGGTCATTGCTGACAGCAGTGTTTTAGCCTCTGTCCAAAGTCAATGCATGTGGGAGAGATCAGGGACAAAGAAAACATCTCAAATTTCCTTCTTCTTGGGTTGCAAAATTTTAGAAGGAGGCTGCCTGGATCCACCCTTAGCACATCAGCAACCCTGGGATGTCCATATCAGCATAATGGCTTGCTTTATTCTTTTTTTTCTTGGAGAGAAAAAACTGGATGAGAGCAATGCGTCCTGCCCTACTCCTCCCCACACCCCAGGCAGCCTCTCAGTTCAGACTCAGCTCCAAGCGTCTCCACTGTTGTCCTCAAGGTAGCAGAGCAGAGTTGCTGGAGAGCTGATGCCTTCTGAGCACAGTGAGGTCAAGTTTTGTGGAAAGAGGGTATTTCATGCATGCAGCAGGGTAGACAATGCAGGCCAGCAATAACATGCATCCATTGTACATCATGAAAGAGGCTTCTCCGCAAAGAGTATCGTTTGTTTTCCTTTGTATCTTCCCAGTTGCCAAACACAGGCTGCTTCTTCTCCCCTCTCATTGCCAGCTCCCACTCAGCATGCCTCCTTAGCACGTTCTGTGATGGTGACACAAACTCCATTGAACCCTGTTGGAGTCTGAAATTCCCCAGCATGAGACAAATAAACAGCATCTTTTTCCTTTTTTTTTCCTCTTTTTTTTTTTTTTTTCCTTCTCTTTTTGTCTCTCTTCCCAGACTGACATGCTGTAAAATAAAATAAACAAGAATTCTGAAACTTATGTTGATCAACACTGGTGTGGTATGCAGAAAATATGTTGTGAAACAAATGCTTTGAATTAGGACACATGCAAAGGCTCAGGGCTGATTAATAGCTACCGTAGTCAAAGACTTCTGAGATTTTTTTCTAATTCTGTGGACCAGGATAGAATTTCAAACATATTAATTAGCAATAGTGTGCATGTTTGTTGTTGAACCATTAAGCAAAGGAAAGTGCTAGAACAAGCCAAGAAATAGTTTTGGATACTCTGTCACAGAGAAATCAAAGCAAGAGTACAACTGTCAGTCTCCGAATTAATTGCTCTGTGGGAGTGGGCAACTTTGAAGATAGGGAGGAATGAAAGACTGATAGACTAAGGATAGATTTCATTTGCTAGTCATGCACAATATTTGATTGATGGATTGATCCGGCCTGTCTGATGAAAAGCACTATCAGCCCCATGTTTCATCAAGATACAAACATGTGCAATCTGGTAAAAAATTTCATCTATGCAAAATAACTGATCTAGAGGTATACGAATAGGATCTCCACAGCAACTGTGAGAATTTCTTACTGTACAAATAATCATTTTCTCTTTAAGGGTGTGAATTTTTGCACATACATTTGAGAAATACTGCTATGATGTTAGCACCCTATCCATTAGGAATGAATTGTATAGTTATTCTTTTTTACCTCCTTGCTGGACTGGAATTCCACAGGATAAAGACAGAGAGAGAATAGAAAATTATTGAGCCTCTAATAATCATCTGTTCACACAAAGTTGCTTGCAGGTAATAAATTGGCTGCCACCCAGAAAAAAATCACCTGCCAGTAACTAAGTAACTGATTGTCTGACAAGGAAATCTGGCAATTACAAAGGAAAAGCTCTTCTGTCATCTCATTTATTGAGAGGGAGAAGTGCTTGGCTACCTCACTGGTTGCAGGAATAAGACGGGATGCCAGGTGGTCAAGGCAGAGCCATACAAGTCTTTATGGAAAGGGAAGGACGAGATCCTGAATGGCCTGGTAGATTCAGATAAATGCTTAAGAATGGAGAGAAAACTCAGGAAGTGAGTGGGCATGTTTATTTCAGTATTTGCATGGGCTCTGTCTTTTAGACTTAACTTTAGGCTAATGGCATAAAGGACATTTGAAAAGTTGTGTTAATCCTTCGCAGCATCTATGAAGAGATGAACTACAAATCAGAGCTATTACAAAGGTGATGAAAGATTATGAGCTTAAATAACTGGGTTACAGAGAGGGTGCAGCACTAATCCCATTGGATACGCTTCTGAGTGACATTCCCCAGTCACTTTGCATGTATCAAAAGACTTGGACCAAAGAGCACAAATTAAAAGAGTACTGAAACATACTGCAGTCAAGAGAAGTAGAAAAGCATGCATGTCCACTATGGTGAGACCCACCATCACAGACTTGAAGGTATTTGCCAAGGGGCAATTATTGACAGGATTGAGGAGTTTCTCCATCTAGTTTATCTCCTGAATTAGAGCTGAAGCAGGTATTTTTGATGTACTCTTTAGCTCTAATTCAGGACAGGAGATACATGCTAGGAATGGAAAAACATGTCTACGAAACTGCACTGCAAGACAGTCATGATGGGAAGTTTCTTCAGTTCTGTGCCTATGTTGTTACCTGGTCTGAGAAGTTCTCTAGCAGTTAGCAGCAGAAAGAGACCTATCTTTTGCTGCCCTTGGGAGAAAAGAGTACGGGAAAAAAGCTACTGCCTATTTCAAGCCAAGAGTGGTAAAACAGAGGCAGGAGTTACTAAAGATATATCCAGAAATTGTATTGTTAAGGCTCCATCTCCTGGAATCATGAGATTGTGCAAAACACTCATGGTTTCATGGCCTATTCTTCTAAAGCGTGGTTGAAAAGACAAGTTGGATATGAGAACAAAAGACTGGAAAGCACAAGGCAAGCACAGGGAACTCCTGGGTTCATTGGTTGATTCTCCTGATTCAGGTGAGGGGCTTTGGGAGCATTCAGAAAGGCTTTTCTTCAGCAGTAGTGAATGTTTCTGTGAGTGGATTTTTGTAGGAAGACCAGGTGATTTCTACAGCTGTTCATCATTTCTACAAGTCCATCACCACCAGGGTGATGCTGCCACACAGACTGGCCCTTCTGGTTCTAAAGCTGAGGGTTTTACATCACTTAACATCAACCTTTCCATCAGAAAAAATGGAAGACAACTTGTGATTATTCCAGTACCTAAGATCATGTTGGATCTCTGTAAGTAAGGAGATCAAAGTGATCATGAGATCTTCAGTGGCACTCGGGGGTTATAGTTTTATGATAACACGGGAGCTTTCTCATATTCTCTGTTTTAATTGGTATGCAACATACAGCTCGCTTATGGCTGTTCATTTCTTAATGATTTCCTTGATAAACAAACGAAATGCTGCATTTTTTGTTGTCCAGTAGCAATTTATAATCAAGATGCAAGAAATTGGCATCCTAATCATTTACCCCCCTCACACCTTTTCTCTGCTGTTTCTGAAAGGTGATTGGAAATACACTGTTTTGCTTTGTAAGCTATAAAAGCATTTTTAAAAGTTCAAATATACTTAATCCATAAAACTAATTTACAGCCATGCAAGAAATAGAAACAAAGGTTACCAATTAATGGTGTGAGTTATTTAAAAATGACTGAGGTAGGCACTTTTCCTCCTGATTTTTGATGACTTTTCACATGCAAATGTTGGCTTACATTGTACATGAGTTTACAAAAAATAGACTCATGCAGATATGGAAATCATTGCCCAGTTCTGTAAAGAGAAATTTAATATGCACTCTGACTAAACTGTAATGCTATGGTAACCTAAAATACATCTGTTATGCATGAGCATTACCCAAAGCATGCGAATGGCTGTGAAAAGTGTTGAGAAAAATTCTGGAACTAGTAAAATAAATACCCTAAATTCCCATTGACTTTGGACAAGGAACAGTTTTCCACTGCATTGTAATGTTTAACAACTGGCACTTCTAATGTTAGATCGACCAAGAGCCATTTTATTTAATGAGTGGTTTTACTTCACCCACCTGAAGTGGTAGTTTGTTTCTTTTTACTTCTTTAAATGGGATTACTTTCCCCTCTCATAGCTATTAAATATGTTATTTGTTAAAGAGTCCCAATTAGTATGAGGGCTGCTTAATAAGTAATAGCGTCTCTTTTATGAATATCTGCAGATATCCAGAGGTGACTCCATAGTAGCGATAAAATCAAGTAATTTCAGAGATAACAATAATGAAAATCTGCCTGAAATGTCTGCTTCTACAGTGATATTACAAAAGAATTCTTCTGGTGAACAAATATTTTGGAAAACAGTTGTAAGGGAGGACAGTGATGGGAGTCCAGCATCATCCACGTCCTTCTGCTGGTTGTATTTATAGGAGAAAGCAAGTCACACTGCAGAGCAGTCAACAGCAGGACACATCCTGAAATGAGAAAATAGATGCTTGCTAACAGAGTTTCCTAGACGTACTTAGGAAGAACTTCTGTGACCCCAGAGAGTAAGTCCTGCCCAAATTTTATGTGAATAATATTGAAGCCTTGATCTGCTAATACAGGCTTGATTTTATCTGTGCAAACACTATTGTTTTATTAGGTACACCGAGCTCTAGATCACAGCTCAGGAGAGGGAGGGGGGAAGGGGTTAAGAGCTACTGCTTATTCACATCTTTAAAGGAATCCCTTATGAAATCTTTAAGGCATTATGTTCAGGGAGGGGAAATTATCTGTTACTCAAAAGGTTCAATGCAGAGAAGCTAAGTGGCTTTAATTAGTAGAAATGTTGGTGAGTTTTTTTTCTCTCTTTACCTCTCTTTCTTGCTCTTCTTTTTCTCTTTTCTCTCTCTCCTTCCTCTTCTCCTTTTTTTTTTTTTCCTCTCTCCTGTTTTCTTCCTTTTTCTCTGTCATTCTCCCTCTTTTTTTCCTTCCTTTCTTTTTACTTCCCTTTTTTTCTTTCCTTCTTTCTGTCTGTCTGTCTCAAAGAATTTTTTTTTTTTTTTCTATGCCCTACTAAAAAAAAATCACAAGATATTCTGGATGGACTGCAGCTTCACAAGGAGAATAATAGGCATAATAACTATCATACAGTTAGAGAGGAAAAGAGGCATTCTGGGTATATCTGTCTCCCTATAGATGCTGTTCCATTTTTATTCAAGTGGAAATTGCAAGAGTTGTGTAGATGGGTCCTCTGAAGATCTCTGAATCAAGCCAATTTTAATTAATCTTATCAATCATTTCAGAATAATCAAATTAATGAAAAAAATGTGGTTGACTCTTTGATTCCAGCAGCAGCTACATTTTATCATATGAAAAAATGGCTTTTTCCTTTGTATTTCAAATGACTGAAATTTGAAAAATAGATTTGTTAACTTCATAAAGGGCAGTAAATGTTATTACAAAAGTGGTTGGTTAACTTGTCACTGTTCTGTTCTGAGGCTTGGAGTAACACTCACAATGGGATTATTGATATAAATAGCGTCTTTTTAGGAGGAGGAAGGCAACATGTTCCTTTGCAGAGGTTCATTTATTAAAACCTCAAGTAATCTTCACCCTTTCAAAAGACGGGAGCTCCCTGAAAGTAAAGGGTATATTAATGAGAGGAATATAACTCATTCAGCTTGGAGATATTATATCACTCTTTAGGATATAACTATGGATTTTTGATGGAATCAGGTGTATGATGAAGGGCCCTGATAGCTGTGTTGTACTCTGCAAAAGCAATGGGAGTACCTAGCCCATCTGCTAACTGCAATTTAATAGCTTGACTTCTGGCACATTGCTGGCAAAAAAAGTGACAAGCACTGCTTTATACACAGAGCAGTATGCGCTCTACACTAGTTCCATTTTATTTAGATAGTAAACTCCTTGGGGCAAGGTATCTTTGTGCGCTGTGTTTGTCAAGTACTTTGCACGGTGGGACTCTGCTTTGTGACTGGATGTTTTTACATCACACAGAGATGCCCAAGACAACAGCACCTGGCTCCTGCTGGGAGCAGAGACAGCAGTGTAGTGCTGTGCCACATTGCTAAAAAACCATCAGCTTCTTGCAGGCCTCTGTCAAGCACCACTTGCTGTCCCATTGCCATCACACCACTTAGGGATCCATCTTGGTACAGCTGTATGGCACGGAGCTGTGCCACATGGATTTTGCCAGCTTTGATCTCCACTAACTCAGGCCCAGTATAGAATGGCATGTGACTCCAAGGCACTGCAGTAATGCTGCTAATAAATATAGCCCTGCACACATTTCTCTGACTTGGATCCCAAGCACTGGCAGGCCCTTCTGCTGGACTCGTCAAAGCCACTCCAGACCTCCCACCTACCTGGACCTTGGTTGCACCATGAGCCTGACCTTACCAAACTCTTAGACTTGGAAGCTGCAGAAGGGCCTTTCTGTAGGAGGCTGTTTCTATAAGAATTTGTCTGAATTTTTGGAGTGCTTTAAGATTTACAGTGCTCAGAAGGATTTACTGATGTCCTGCAGATCCAAGGAGTACTGACTACCCCCTATGCATCTATGTTCCAGGGCTAGCCTACTTACATGTTCTCAGTGCACATTCTGGATTTCCATTCTCTGTCCCTGCAGTGAACATTTCACCAGAAAGCACCATATCACAATACCATTAAAGATAATCCTACTCTGAGCCCTTGGGCAGTGGGATTGCAATGCAGTCCATGGAGAAAAGTTCTTCTGCTTCTCCTTCATTCCCAACCAAAAGATCTTCCACTTCTTCATCCCCATCCAATCTGTTCCTGCCGTATCCAGGTCCTGCTCCTCAGGGACATCACAATTTTCACACACTGCAGTATGGCAAGATCCCACAGAGTTTGCAGTGCACTTCCAATCTTTTTTGCTTAGTTGAATATTTCCTTTTTTATTTCTACAGAGTGAAATGTTGCACACTGTCAGCATGGGGTGAGATTTTCAAAGTAAATGGGATATTCAGAGGCTTACATGACACTGACTTTTATCATGGGGGGATATCAAATTTTTGGTCCATTAAAGAATTGACATCGTCCAATATATTGGAACAGGCTGCACAGGGGGGTGGTGGAGTCACTGTTTCTGGAGGTGTTCATGAAACCTGTAGATGTGGCACTGAGGGATATAGTTAGTGGGCATGGTAGGGATGGCAATTGGACTAGATGAGCTTAGAGATCTTTTCCAACCTTAATGATTCTGATTCTACTGCTGTATATTTATGCAAAGAGCTGTAGCATGTCCTCACAGTTTACCTTTTTTTTTTGCTCATCATTTTTATCTGGGCTTTGCTGCTGATCCTTGTTTCAGGAACATCCACCAGCTTGGACAGTGCAGTAATGACAATAACACCGAAGTGTTTTCCTTGACTAAGTGGTGATGCCAATATTATGATGTGCTAACACAGTAAAACTCATGGCATTAGTCTTGTGTCCTTCTCTTTTTATGGCATTTATGTTTTTCCATAAATGGTTCTCACCATTCCCATTGTTTTTATTAGAATTGCCCTGGAGCTGAGAGACTGCTATCTGTACTTCTCCCCAATGAGGAAAGGTGAAAGAGAAGCTGAAGACAGGCATATGCTTCCATTCTCTGAATGGCTCCTCAGCTGTGCCAATTTTGAGCTGCTAAAGGGCTGCAGAAAGAGAGCAGGTGAGGGAGGAGCAGAATGCTAGGGTGGGAAATCCTGTGTCACAAGGGACTTGGTCAGAGACCAGGGTCCAGGTATCTCCAGTAACAATTTGCTAAAATCCTTTCCAGGGAAGGCTGCAATAACTCAGTATCAAATAGTTTGTTGTTTGTTTTTGTTTTTTTTTCTCTAAAGGACTCTAATATAAATAAGAAACACCATGCCACACAAATATCAAACAGAAGTAAAATAAATATTTTTGCCATTTCCAATCATCCTAATTGAATGTGAAGTCTGTGTATAGAACTGTAATTCTGTCCAGAGGCTGCTTGTCAAGTCATGTTTTTATTGTAATTACCTGATTTGTTCAGCTTTAATCATATTTACTTTTGAAGGTCAGCTGTCCTGCTCTGAAATGGTTAGTGAAGGCTGTGAGAATATGCATCACCCACAGGGAGAAAAGCAGAGGGCACATAAGCTTCTTTAATTTGGACTTCACAGCAATGGAGGTAGTATTTTCCTTCACTTCTTAGCAGTTCATATTTCCTCATCAATACTCTTTGTTATTTGTTCCACAGTAACTCTTAGAAGTGCTGCTTGTGTCTGTGTTCCAGTGCACACTGTGAAATACACATCTACAACCAGTCAATCCATACCTCTAAGATCTTGTTGTAATCTAAAGCTGCAAAAGAAAGCTTGAGAGAAATAGTATCCTCTTCCTAACACTGATATATCATTGAGAGCACGGAAGTTTCTGCTGTAGCCTCTAGGCCCCATTCAACAGCAAAATCACAGAGTTGTCTGTTCTGTTTACATCAGAGGCGCACATAGGTGAGCGCATCATGTTCAGTCTTCCTGTCTTGGCAAGGCACGTGCTCAATAACACTGAGTCTCTGTGCTCCAAAATCACAGAATCACAGAATCATAGAATGGCCTGGGTTGAAAAGGACCACAATGCTCATCTGGTTTCAACCCCCTGCTACATGCAGGATTACCAACCACCAGACCAGGCTGCCCAGAGCCACATCCAGCCTGGCCTTGAATGCCTCCAGGGATGGGGCATCCACAACCTCCTTGGGCAACCTGTTCCAGTGCTTCACCACCCTCTGTGTGAAAAACCTCCTCCTAATATCCAACCTAACCCCCCCTGTCTCAGTTTAAAACCATTCCCCCTTGTCCTATCACTGTCCACCCTCATAAACAGCCATTCCCCCTCCTGTTTATAAGCTCCCTTCAAGTACTGGAAGGCCACAATGAGGTCTCCCCAGAGCCTTCTCTTCTCCAGGCTAAGCAAGCTCAGTTCCCTTAACCTTTATTCACAGGAGAGGTGCCCCAGCTCTTTGATCATCTTAGTGGCCCTCCTGTGGACCCACTCCAAGAGTTCTATAAGCAAATCATTGCTATAGACTGGAAGAAGACAAGTAAGATAAAAAAAGGGCACTTACACACAATCAAATATACAATATGTGTTTCCAAAGGTGAAGCTCTTAGATGTAGTTCATTTGTTTGCAGCATTATAATGTCATAAAGTTACCTGTTTGAGAAAGCGCATTTGTTTTTTGATGAAAAAAAAAAAATTGAACCAGTTTCTGTGGGAAGATGAGTTATTATGCCTCTATCTTAGAAATAGCTCCAAGTTTAGAGTTAAACTTTGAGGCTCAAACCTTTGGTGCTTGGATGCTCTACAGGGTAGACCTGCGATTCAACTTTCACATGATATGAAGGAGAGAGAGCACCTTGATGCTCAAATACACACATACACACACACACACAAAAAGAATCAAAAAACAAAAAAAAAAAGCCCACAAATCCAACCAGCTTGCTCATTTTCTCTGTTCAGCACTCATAGTTTCTAAACTCCGGCCATGCAATGGAAGACCACAACCATAAGGAGGTCTCAGTGGCAGAATAATCCAACATATAAGAGGAGCAGCAGACTCCTGAATGCACTTAATTATTTTTAAAGTTCTTCTGTTCCTTTACAATTTGAGCGGAAAGTTAATGCATTCATAAGCACTAACCTTAAGTCAATGCTGCATGCTCAAGCACAAATTCTATTATCAGTGGATCTACTGCAATTCTCAGAAGAGTGAAAGTTGCTGACTACTAACATTGTTGGCAGTTTCTTGATGAATACAAGCACTTTTCCATGAGGTCACCTAAAGGGAAAGAGATATCTGGAGTACCTTCTCCTATATCCTAATTATATTGAATATGTTTTTTTTTTAAATTAAAACTTCTTTAAAAAATTAATTAATTTATTAAATTCTTCTTTAAAATAAGATTACAGTAGCTTTCCCAAGGAAATATTCTACACTACTGATGTTTCATGGTGGGCTTTTTTTTTTTTTTTTTTTTGCCTCCAAAGTGCTAATGTGAGTAAAATGTCTAGCTAGTCATTCAGCTCATGTAGCTGGACACTTTGCTGTTCAGTGATAATAGTGGTAAAACAACGAAATGGCAGAAATCACATGCTCTTCCAAAGTGGACAATCTGGGATTCATTGCTCTATCTTAGAAACATCTAGAAGAATTAAATTCTTCTGTATTAATCTTTGACTTCAGTACTCAGTACCCAAGCTAACCCAAATTTCATTTCTGGAATTTAAAAATGCTTATTGTAGTTTCTCCATTTCTCAGTGCCATCAGCCTACTGGCACTTCTGCTGCAGGAGATACGTTTCCAGTTTCTTTTCTAATGGAGTTCTTAGAGGACTGGAATAATGATTTTGTATATCGCCAACATGCAAATCTGGGAAGGGGAAATGACACCACACCTGCCTAAGCAAATATATTTCATATCTCTGTAACTGTGGGTGTTCATTCACAGCATCAAAATATAATCTCAACTCTCCTCAATTAAAGGAACTGTGAAGAAGAGGGAGAATCAGATTCTTTACAGGGCTTATCCCAGTTCCTCAGGTACTGACAGCAACTCTGGAGCATCTCAAGTGTTATCAGTACAGTCGCTCTTGCAACAGAAGATTTCCTACCTCAAAATATGACTAAAAGAGCCCTAAAGGAGGCAGTAACAATTGAAACCATGTAAATAAAGATAGAGCAACTCATCTCAGCTGTGATCTTTCCCTGCATAGGACAGGACAATTTAAATAAAATGGAGACCAAACCTGAATTATTCTCTTAGCTGGGATATCAAGGAAATGTATACAAAACTCCTTTGCTCTGTTTTATTTTATCATCAGCCCAAAGTATGGAGTAAGATGATAGCAGTAAATGTCTCCATAGTAAGTACAATAATCATGAGACTATTCTTTTCCTTTCACCAAAATGAGATAATGATGCTTGACCTACTCTTATAAAAAGGTATTCAAATTTGAATTTTTTTTTTTCCATAAAATCCCTTTGCTAAATTCGACCCTTATCTACTCACAGTGCAAACAGTGACAGTGCTACCAGCACTCCAGTTTTTGACAGGATGTATCCTTCATGCACAAATCTGATCCAATTCTGCACTTTCACATGTGTATAAACAAGGTCAGTCTTCATACTAGTTGCTCCACAGTTCATCTGTCTTCAGCTCTGGACTTCTTTTAGAGTGGATGCTACATAATGATACTTTCAGGTATGAGATTATAGGGTTAAATTAGGCAAGTTCTATTAAGAAATAAACAAAAACAAAAACTGTTGTAGAAACATTCACACTTCCTTCTCTTCCTTTCAAATTGTAACCTTATATTCTGTTTTCAGGCCTTTAACTCTTGCTCTTAGTTCTATTTTACGGTTAACAGTTTCAGATTGTACCTTGTTTCCTCCCTCATTTACAAAGCTTTTGTTCACTGCTTCATCACTGTTTGCATGTAGAGACAGGTAATCACAGTCAGTAAGCTACATTAATACCATCCTAGATAATATCACCAAATCAGCTACGTGCCACAAACACTTTTAAATTTTCCATGCTTCAATACTATTAGGAGGCTAGGTAATATTATGAGTATTAGGAAACTCTTCATTACAATGGGATCAAGATATGCCAAGAAAAAGTGGAGCATATGATAAATAGTTGTGGATGTCTGCTTCTTTTCTTTTTTTGCTTTTTATGCCTTTTAAATGGCACGTTACTTCATGGCCCCTTACCGCTCTCCAAGTCTGCCTGCTCTGCATGGAAAACATCCGAAAAGTGGCAGGAAGGGGACAAAACAAAGATGAAAAAGAAAGAAATGAAATGGCAACATAAAATTAGGCACACCCCCCTTCCACACCCCCTCCCCCCATCCATAAGAAGAGAGAAAAAAAAAAAAAAAAGTAAGGATGTGAGTTGAATTTTAAGACAGAATCCTTTGAGCTGGAAGGACCTTTAAATGTCACCTTGTCCAACTCTCCTGCAATGAACAGGGACACCTACAGCTACATAAAGTTGCTCCGAGCTCCAACCAGACTGAGCTTGAATGTCTCCAGGGATGGGGAATCCACCACCTCTCTGGGCAGTATATTGCAGCACAGAGTAGAGGAGCAGGATCACCTCTCTTGACCTTCTGGTCACGCTTCTTTTGATGCAGCACAGGATACAGTTGGCTTTCTGCTCTGCAAGTGTATATAGCTGGTTGACCTTCAGATTGCCATCCACCAGTGATGCCAAGTCTTTTTCAGTAGGGCTGTGCTCTATCCTTTTGTCTCCTGGCTTGTACTGATAGAGGGGGTTGCCCTGATCTGGGTGCAAGACTTTGCACTTGGATACCAGATATAAGGTAGTTGACTTAACACTTATGTGGAACATGGGATGGGAAGAGATAAACTGTCTTTTAAAAGTAAAGAGTAACATGTGGCTAATGAAGAAATAATTTCCCTTCTCAGCTTGTGTTTTCAAGAGTCTCTTACTGATCATGGCTGTTCTTTTCAAAGGTGTGAACTAAATGATTTTTATGAAATATGGTTGAAACCAAATGATTACATAAAATTCAAAGGAAGCTCATATGAGCTGAAATTTTGGAGATGTTAAGTCATGTATTCATTGAGTATAAGGTCAGAAAGACCATTAGAAAATTGAGTCATATTTCTTCTATATCCTACACTCTTGCAATTCTCATGCATTACCACGTATCAAGATCAATTATTTGTGTTTGATTAAAGTATATCTTCAAAAAAGACATAAGGTATTAATTTGAAGGCCCATCAAAACAGTGTTCAGCTGAGGCAATTTATTCCACCCCAGCACTACTGCTAAAGATGTGCACTTTATTTTCTCTCTGAATGGCTGTAGTTTCAGCCTTTGATTATCTCTATTTTTCCCTCTTCTTTAAGTAGCACTAAATATTTTTCAACAACCCTTTTGATCAAGTCAAATCCCATCCTTCTCATCAACTGAAAAGACTATGTTTGCTCTGTTCTCAGAAAACATTTGTGTTTCTTTCTGTACCTCTTCCAGTATTTCAGTGTCCTTCATTTTCATTTTTGCTTTTAATAAAAAACTATGGTCAAGAGTACTCTAAACCCATTTGCCAATGCATACGAGATCACTTTCCTGCATATGTTCTCTGTTCTCTTCCCTTACGTGTGGATGGTAGTAGTTCCTTCAGCCTTCCAGCCATTCTGGAAATTTGCTGAGAGCTATTTGCCTCATATGCTCTATTTTAGTTGCATTGTTTTCCAAGCAACAGTCTTTCCCTTCTCTCACCCTAGTATTGTCATGAGATCTATTTTTCTTCTTAGATAAGACTAATTATCTGTATTCAAAACAGTTCATTTGAATAATCTTAACTACAACTGATTCAAATCTTTTTGTGTGCCTGCCCCCACAATTTCTCTGTCACCTAGAACCTTCCAAAGCTGGAATTCATTATTTCCCAATCACAAATGAAAATGCTGAACAATACTGGCCCTGCATTAATCCTTATGGTGACATCTCACCACTAGGACACAAATACTCAACAGTGATGCAACACTGATCGCTGCTGACTGCAATTGTGAGAGCTGTCATTTGGGCAGCTCTTAATCCATTTAACATATTCTTTATTGATGTTGCATAGCATTGGCTCTATAATCAGAAAATTATGCTTCACTAATTCAAAAGGTCTTACTAAAATCTGTTACACTTACAGAACATCCTGTCAATCAAACCTGCAAACTGAGCAGTAAAATCATTATTTCTATTCTCAATTTAAAAGATGCTTGTTATCTAAAAGCTGTTTTTTCTGTTCCACTAGCAGAGATAAAAATTGGTAATACACATCATCATCTTAATTAAACAGAAGGATATTGCTTTCCTTATTTTGAAATGCAAGGGAAAACATTTCTTGAATATTTATGTCCTTTTTGCATCCTGAACAATACTACTACTCCTCTGTTGGGAAAAACCTTTTCAAAACTGCCAGATATGCATCTATTCCTAATTTTTTAGTTCATCACATTTCCACATCTGTGACTTCTACTTATTTATCTAGACTTCAGTAACACCTTTTACATGGTCCCTCGTAAGATTCTTCCTTCCGAATTGGAAAGATATGAATTTGATGGGTGAACTGTTCAGTGGATGGAGAGCTAACCACAAGGTCATACCAAGAGAGTAGCTCAGTGTCTGGATGGAGATCACTGGCAAGTTGTGTCCCACAGGGGTCAGTACTGGGACCAATGCTCTTTAATATCTTTACCAATGACATCAGTAGTGGAATTAGTGGAATTACGTGTACCCTCAGAAAGTTCATGGATGACACCAAGCTGTGAGGTATGGTTGAAACACCTGAGGGATGGGATGACAACCAGAAAGACATAGACAGGCTTCAGCAGGAGAATCTCATGAAGTTCAAAAAGCCAAGCGCAACGTCTTGCACCTGGGTCATGGCAACCCTTATTGTCAATACAAGATGGAGGACATATGGATAGAACACAGCTCTGCTGAAAAGGACCTGGGGACACTGGTGGATGGAAAACTGGACATGAATCAACAAAATGCCCTGACAGCTCAGAAAGCCAACCATATTCCAGGCTACATCAAAACAAGCATGGTCAACAGGTTGAGGGAGGTGACCCTGCCCCTCTACTCCGTGCTGATGAGGCTCACCCTCAGTAAAGGAAAGACATGGACCCATTGTAACGCATACAGAAGAGGACCACAAAAATGATCCAAGGGATGGAGCATAGTGTAAAAGTGCTAAGGCTGCTTGGCATGGAGAAGAGAAGGCTCTGAGGAGACCTGGTAGCAACCTTTAAGTATCTTAAGGGGGAATATGAGAAGAAGGGGACAAACTTTAACAGGATCTGTTAAGATGGGACAAGGTAGAAATAATTTCAAATTAAAAGAAGTGAGATTTATCATAAATTTAGACTGGATATAAGAAAAAAAGCTTTTTACAATAATGGTGGTGAAGCACTGAAACAGGTTGCCCTGAGATTCGAGATCGGGCTGGAGGAGGTTCTGAGCAACCTGATGTAGCTGTACGTGTCCCTGTTCATGGCAGAGGAGTAGGACTAAATGACATTTAAAGGTCCCTTTCAACTTAAATGGTTCTGTGATTCTACTCTGTATTATCTGATATCTTCTTGTCCTTTATTCTGACATATTTTTTTGCCTTATTTCCAATTCTCAATTTTGTTTAGTATAGTTTTATCTCCTCTTGTATAAAACCACAATTTCTGGCCATGGATTTTATTTTAGAGAATTCTAAATTGCCATTCATATATTTCATTCTAGATTTTGTTTAGGACTTTACCAGTTTGGGAATTTTCTCAATTTAATCATTGTGTATTTATGTGCATATAGGCATCATTATTATCAATCATTGTCAATATGAGAGTTACTGGCATGATAAACCAAATCTCTTCCAGTTGTCTGTTATTAATCTTGTTACCTGATTGGAAAAATTGGTATGACAAGAGGCCTGAAATATATGGAGCATGTAGTTAAAATGACAGTCCCACAAAAGACCATCACTGAGGATATATGAGAGGAAAAAGAAAGAGGGAACTATGTGAACTAGATAAAGGACAGAGGAATTAATAGAACTGAGAAGCACTGTGACTCTTAATTGCTGCAGTGAAGACAGAACTGTGAGGTTTTATAGGTTCTCTACCAGGTCCTGGTCTTAGTTTTGTATATGGCAATTCTCTGTACAATTTTCTTCAGAAAAGTGATATTTTCTTTCATTTGTTTTTGAGCTGAGCTTTCAATTCGTAATGAGTCTTGATCTGACTTTGTCATGTCTAATATTTTCCAAAAATTCCTTTCATGTGAATTATCCTGACGAAGGCTATACACATAAATGAGTTTTTCATTTGCTGAAGCTTACATTCTTGCTAAGAATCCTCCGTGTTGTTCTTCCTCTATCAGAAACAATCCCCTGCCAAAAGCCTGTAATTCCACTGTGAACAAGGCATCCAGTGGTTTTCCTTAAATTATTAATAAACCTCCTACCTGTTTTAATTATACTTTCTAGCAGTACTTCCTCATGGCCATCTGTGTCATGATACTAAAGAGATAACGCAAGAACAAACCATGACCCTTTCTGGAGTACAAATCATAATTATATATGATATAATTATATGATATATATATCATATAATTATATGACCCTTTATATATATA